>NC_136520.1:11829655-11869655 GCF_053919585.1 Euprymna scolopes
AAACAAATTTGTGAAAGATTTATTGGTTAGATTTAGGTCATATTATTTATAGTAAAGGAATAAATCTAAACCCCGAAAGATTTACGAATATGCCCCCGCCTGGTAACTTTGCTAAACTCTAAATTTTCTTGTTCAGATAATATAGCATATATATCACAAACGTATACGATATGAGAGCTTTGTAACATGATTTAGTAACAAGTGAACACCGTTATAAAAGAAAGCCAACAGACCTATCATTGGCACACTTCGACCCGTAGCAGAAAATCAGTGTAACGACAAAAGCAAGCTAAAAAAAGGAGTAGGTACCGTGCTGCTCACAAATTCGAGTATAGATATATACTACCAAGGACATTTGCCTCGAGAACGTTGCTGCCCACGGAACGAAATTAGAGTTATATTGAAAAAGAGTTTAGTTATAATTTACGCTGTAAAGTGCTTTAAATGCTGTTAATCGAAACAGTATATTTTTCAAAACAAACCACAAACGCTGATAAACATTTTTTGGTTAAAACGAAGTGAATACTAATGCGCATGGCTAATCAACATTTGGGAATAAATTCTACTTTTAAAATCGAATATGTATAATCAAGAGATTAGTCACATCGATAGGTTATCAAGATCGATACTCAAGATCACCACATATTTGTTGTTTCTCTGTATTTTTTATACTTTTATTATGTCGGCCTTATTTAAAAAAAAACGAGTACACGCCGATATATAAAATATAACCTTAAATCTTCTTCATAGTTACGTTTATTGTTGGGTGGCTTCGTAGGAGGTAGATTCACACACGGGAATTTGATGAAGCGATTATCCTTTTTTTATCAAAATTTTTGGTTGCTATATTTGTAACTACCTTAAACGCCTGCGTTTGATTGGTATTTTTATTTTGACAAAACGTCAATAGCGTTTTTTTGAAGACACGCAACTAATTTGTAGAGTTTGTTCTGCGATAAAATATAAAAAAAAAACTCCCGTTCGCGCAAGAAGACGCAAGAAACGCAGCGAAAAATGATTATTTCATAAATAAAATGAAGCAAAAATGTCTGGTTGAATGAGAAAAATAAAAATGGAAATCTTGTCACCTTTTTCTATATGAGATCGCGTAGAGCTATACCTAGATAGTGCAGTAATGCCGGCTACTCTGAAGAAAAGAGCCCTGAAAATTCTAAACTGGCTGTCCGGAGATTTCTGGAATAAAATTGTAAATGAGAGATTATATTTGTTGGCCTAATATGAACGCAGGCAAAGAAATGCTGGGGAAACAATGCATAGAAAACCAACTAAAAGCAAGTGATCCGCCGGTGAAAATCCAGTAAATGGTAGCAGTCACTTGGATTCGATTTTTTATCGACTATGCAAGGCAACAAATAGTCATCGTTGGTAGTTTCACAAACTGGCCAAAAAAATTAAAGTGCGGACATCTGATGAAAATAAATAAGATAAAGGTCCTTAACGAAGTATTTTTTAAATGTCTTTTGGACTTCCAAATATTTAGTCTCCGACAATGGGTTCCCAGTTCACTGTAAACTATCCTAGTAATACAAGTCATTGTCGGTTGACCACATGAAAACTTAGTGTACTCTCTAAGATCTATCAGAATTGCAGAAAAATATATGGATACATTCAAACGGACTCTTGAGAAATACCAGGAATGGACAGGAATGAAAAAATAGTATTGAGAACTTGTTACTGGTTAAAGAATCAATTTAAACGCAAATACAACGTCACGGTTGTCACCAGCAGCTAGAAAGATACGGTCTAAATTTAATAGGATGTTTGTTATTCCGGTGAAGACATCCCCAAGAAAAACAAAACAACAAAAAAAGATAACTTAGTTTATAGGAAAGTACAGGAAATTAAGGGCTGGACGAATGCTTTAGGCCAAGGAAATGATTTTCAAAAGAATCGGACATGCTAGATATGTCATGAAAGAAAACAAACTTCTATGCAAACGGTATTTGAATGAGTTCAAACACAGCGATACTACAGAGCTCAGGGAAAGTGCCGAAGAGACACAAATATGAATATACTAATATTGATATTTTGAATATTAATATTGTTATTATAAATATTGGTGTTAGTTAATATATATGCTTCTAATGTAAATAATGTTATTTTCAATATTAGTATTATTAATATTAATATTGAATTTTTTCAATATTGATATTGTTAATATGATTATTGACATTTCCAATATTATGTGTTAATATAAATATTTATGGTTTGAACATGACTGTTGTTAATATGAATAGTTATGCGTTCAATATTAAAATAGTTCATAAGAAGTATTGGTGTTTTCAATATTGATGGTGTAAATATTCATTTTGATATTTTCAATATGAATGGTGTTGATATAAATATGGTAGTTTTCAATATTAAAGTATTATAAGTGCTATATTATTCAGTATAAATGTTGATAATACTTTACATGATGTTTTCAATATTAATTTTTTCATATTTTTTATATATATGCATATATATATATACATATATATATATATATATATATATATATATATATATATATATAAAATAGTACTTATGCCGCATAAATATAGCACCTACCCTGTTTTTATGTTTTATGGAACCACTATGTAAGAGTTTTTGAGAATAGCTCGCGTTACTTTAAAATTAACAGATTTTATACCACCAGTTTCTAACTTAGTAATAAGGATGATAAAACAAGGTGAGGATAAAAATAAAATATTAAAACAGTTAAATAAAGCATTTGTTCGACATCCTGATGCTTTTGAATCGTTTAAGATTAATCTGACTATATTAATAAAGGAAATCAAAAACTATATTACTAATGTATAAAGTGTATTTATAATTACATATAATAAAATTATAATAAAAAAAATCTATATATGTAAAAATATTTTTAACCTTTATATATTTAATTTTAAATAAATAAAAATGTAAATATACTAAATACTAATCATAGTGAGGGTGATAAGTAGTTAAATGGATTAATCCGTAATCTTATAAATACAAGACTGATGAATTAAAAATTAAAAAAAAATTATCCATTTTAAATGTGGAAATTGATGAATAACACAGGTAAGAAATTCATTTTTTTAGTATGAAAAGGTTAGTAACTGCAATTAAGAATAGGAAATTGGATCAAATGTTAGTAACATGTCTTCTTCCTAAGATTAAGGGAGGTGGTGTTTAATCAACACGGCTGGGGAGCCATGATGTAATATACTGTTTTTTTTAAATCCCCAAAACAGTGTTTCATGGTAAACAACTGATGATCCCTTGAAAAATAAATTATTGGTACTATAGTTAATTCGAGAGCGAGTTGATGCAGGGATTGCAGGTGATTAAATAACTTACTAACTGGAAAGTTTTCTAACGAATGATAAAACATATTTTTGTATAGTTTTAAAGGTTAAAAACTTCAAAGACTATGTATATATATATATATATATATATATATATATATATATATATATATATTGGTTACAGAGAGTAATAATTATAAATTATGAATCGGTTTCAACAGGAAAATCAAACAAAATAAACTTGAGTGTACGTTCATTTCGGAAACGGTATTAATTTTATTAAATAATCGTAATCAAATATTCATCTCCGCATTAGTACAAACAGGGGAGAACGGGTTTATGAAACCAATATAAAACCAGCATTCTGTAGTAAGTTAGGTGGATAGTCTTGAACATCATTAAAACATAAGAAAACACTTGATTTTGTACTCTCAAGTTGATTTTGTTTGATTTTCCGTTTAAAACTGATTCATAATTATTAACCTTTATAATCAGTATTAATATAGCTCTAGAGGAAATATTCATATTGAGCTTATTTTATGTCCACAGTATTATAAGCAAGATTATATTAAAGTATTAACGTATTAAAATAAACTTTAGCATCCAGGTCTAATTCTCTCTAGAAAGTTAAAACACAAACAAAAAATTCTACGCCCTAGCTTCATATCACAATATACGACGCCAGTATGACGAATTTACGATTTGGTACTAGCTAAGCAAATCGTTGCTGCACTTCGGTGACGAACGGTGTGCCAGCCTTACTATGCAGTTTATTTATTAATAAGCTCCTAACAAAGATGCGTCCGAAAGGGAAATGTTTATACATATTGTTCCATTGTTACAGCTGTTTGTTTTTTATTAAATAAGTCTGAAGAGAGGCGGATAATGTGAAAATTTGCAAACGCAATAATGTTTGAATTTGTCCAATTAGTCTTGAAACTATTGTATCTAACAATTAAATGCCTTTTTTGTTGCTATTCAATCTTTGGTTTGTTAATACAATATATGAATGCTCAATTATAAAATATGATGATTTTGTAGCTTACTATTTCAGTCATCTCTTTTAAGCTTAATATTTATTGGTATATGAAGATTTACTGAATTATGCTCACCCAGTAAAAGTCGGTATATTACAAACATATATATATATATATATATATATATAGTTATATTCATGCATACATATTTATATATATAGTTATATATATAGATTTATGTATAGACTTAAATATATATATATATAGTTACCTATCTATCTACATATCTATCTCTCTCTATATGTATATATATATATACTTTAATATGTATATATATATATATGTATATATATATGTATATATATAAATATATATATATAATTTAAACAGTCCACCCACAAAAACATATATAAGTAACATAACCCCCCATATATATATACACATACATATATATATATATATATATATATATATATATATATATATATATATATATATATATATATATATATACTAACATGACGCATTATAAGCATTGGCCTATACGATATAAATGAATGTTAATTCAAAAATATATTATAAAATATTTGTTTATTACTATGTACCCCTGTAACAGGGTGTCCCTTTGGAAATATGACACAAAACTACACATATTCAGTAAATGAACAGAGAAAAATATGATCAATAAAAAAAATAATCTCGAGCGTTCGTTGTATACTTGTAACCTATAAATGAAAACTAATCAGTGCGTAACTATCGTCCTTCCACCTCTAACAGTAACTTGTTTGAAGAAAGTTTTTTTTTGCCGAAAGTATGAGATAGATTTAACTAAACTGAATACAAGTTAATGCTAATATTCGGAAACATGTGCTAGATTTAGGCAGTTAGTGTAAGCCGATAGGATTTATCTGTTGCATCTATTTATAATGATATATATGTTTTTCTAAACTGGAAGAATCGATTCCATTTCATCACAATATATATATATATGTATATATATATATATATATATATATATATATATATGTATATATATATATACAAGAATAAAAAAAAGCATTGGAAATGCAAAAGGATATAGGGATGGTATGCCAAAAAGTATACAAACAAGATAGCTATGAATGGCTAGGCACATGGAAATAGAATTGCCTCCAAAGTATAGCCCTATAGCTTTTCTCCAATCTTCATTCGGCGCCATCATTACGGTTGTAAAAAGCTATAGGGCTATACTTTGGATGAAATTCTATTTCCATGTGCCTAACCATTCATAGCTATCTTGTTTGTATACTTTTTGCCATACCATCCCTATATCTTTTTGCATTTCCAATGCTTTTTTTATTCTTGTTAATTAGTATTTTAACTGACAGTCTTATTTTAAAACTTACATTCATGATAGTATTGTCTTTTTTAGGAGGCGGCTCATTGCCGGCTTTATTAGTAGCAGGTCGTTTCCTGCTGGGTTTTAGGTCTTTGGGTTTTGGGCCTTAGGAGTTGCCTCTTGGTCCTCCATCGGTTCTATATTACATAGAGAGTGCTACCGCCTCTCTGATAAAACAGTTAGAGTATTATAAAGTTCTAAAATGTTCATACTTTCACTATTAAATTTTTCTTGGTTCATTCTTTGGCGTTTTGGCAAAGATGTGACAGTTTTTGATATTTATATTTATAATAGTTTGTGCATGAGGCAGCTTTTTTCCCCTTGGGATCCCTGTTATACCGTGCTTTTGAGTCAGCACGTGAGGCAGCCTTCTTTTTTTCTGGTTCTTTGTTATAAAGAGCACGTGAGGCAGCTTTTTCCCTAGGAATCCCTGGTATACCGTGCTTTTGAGTCAGCACGATAGGCAGCCTTCTTTTTTACTGGTTCTTTGTTATAAAGAGCACGTGAGGCAGCTTTTTCCCTCGGAATCCCTCTTATACCGTGCTTTTGAATCAGATCGTGAGGCAGCCTTCTTTTTTCTGGTTCTTTGTTATAAAGAGCACGTGAGGCAGCTTTTTCATCTCAGAATCCCTGTTATACCGTGCTTTTGAGTCAGCACGTGAGGCAGCCTTCTTTTTTTCTGGTTCTTTGTTATAAAGAGCACGTGAGGCAGTTTTCCCCCTCGGGATCACTGGTATACCGTGCTTTTGAGTCAGCACGTGAGGCAGCCTTCTTTACCTCAGGATTTGCATGATACTTAATTTTTATTATTTCAGCATTTTTCTGATAGTATTCTTTTTGCTCAGATAATACCTTGACTTTGTTTTTTTCATAGTCTATATTTCTCTGAGCTTTTTTACTACGTGCTGACTGTGGCATTTTTTATTAAATGTAAACATATAACACTTATGTGTATCTTACTATAATATCACTTATCTTATAGCAAGACAACTCTCGTAGAATTGAGATACTGCCCCGTCACCAATAGTTAAAGTGTGGAACGGTTTATACACCAATAGTGTAGCTGTTATCTTTATATGAAGTCCTAATCAGTGACAGTGTGAGGTTACTTGGTTAATTTATTGTAGTTTATTTTAGAAAACTTACTTGTTTTCATTAGTGGATTGTGTATAGTAGCCACAATATCTAGTTATTTTTGTGGCTAGGGCTTGGATTTTGATTCTTTTTTGTCAGCTTCCAGTGAGTTCTTAGAAGATGGCTTTCTTGCAGTTTCTTTTGCGGTTAATTTAACTTATTTCCTTTGGCGTTTGGTGAGTTCTTAGAAGAACTGGTCTGATCTACTTTTCTTAGCGAGCGAAGAGATTCAGCTGCATTAAAGAATGGTTGCTATAGTGTATTTTCTGCACATGCGTGAGAATTTCAAGTTTCCTCCTTATTTTTCAATAGTTTGACAGTAGCCATGTGTCTTTCTGCCAAGAGCGACAGACGTCAGTGTTAACCGTGATCGTCTAGAGGTTAGGACACCACGTTGTGGTCGTGCTAACCTAGGTTCGAATCCTGGTCACAGCATTGACATTTTGTACATATTTTACAGTCCAAAATCTGAAGAATTATTTGTTTTTATAACATTGTTTTTCGACGTCGTACTTGCTGATAGGTTACTCTTATAACAATTTTGATCAACTGAGATAAAGATTTCGTGGTTTCATTAACGCTGGTGGGTTACTGTTTAAAGAAAAAACTTTAACGTTCACCTCAAATATTCAGCGTCCAAGAAATATAAGCCACTGGCAAACTGGAACGTCTGTGAGCATCCGATGTATTATTTGGAGCTGTCCCTTTTGAGAGAAGTTCCGTGTTCGAAGTGGTCTGTCTACATTGGGTATATAGTGTTTAAAACTTGTTATTACACGTAATCTTATTTTATTATGGAGTTAGCTAAAAAGCGATGGGTCACTGCATTTCTCCGTGTAAAGAGCAGTCGAGTGATGCGTGAACTGTTGTCAGAGACCGTTCGTACACCGAGATATATCGTATCAAAAGAAAGAAGAAAGAAGAAGAAAGAAGAAAAGAAGAAAAATTGGCCATTTTTGTACCCTTTTTTTTGTTCCTTTTTGACATATTAACCGACGCTGGATTCGTAAGACGCTTCTCTGTAAGAATATGTGCTTTTTGAAACTTATAAGTTGATTTTAGTTGAGATTTGGATAGTTTTGTTTTCTAGGCGTATATAGGCGTGTACGGGCCATCCCTATATAGAGAGTGCTACCGCCTGTCTGATATATATATATATATATATATATATATATATATATATGCATATATATAATTCTATATATATGTGTGTATATATATATATTTGAACGCTAACGGTTTTAGAGGTAGTGCAGCAAATAATGCTTTACACAATCAATTTTTTCCTTAAATATATATATATATATATATATATATATATGTACGTATACATTAATACATATATATATATATATACATATGTACATTATACATTAATACACTTTTATTTTATTTACCAACAATACTTTAAACTATCAAGGTTACCCTTAAATATATATATATATATATATATATATATATATATATATATATATATATATATATATATATATATATATAAATTACACAGGCATCACCAAATTATCAATGCCAAGAGACCACTCAAGGATAAGGGTTAAAGTGTTTACAGTAGAAATTGTAAAATATAGTAATCATTAGTAATGAACATTCGGTGAATTTGTTAAACTTATATGGAACGGCTCATCAAGAACTTGTTTACGTTAGACTTGAACACAACCATAGTGTAGCCAGCCGGAAAGCAGGAAAACGGAAGACAATTCCACGGGCGTGCAGTTCTAAGAAAGAAGCTTTGTTCATGGAATCTACGTTTAGGTTTAGGAACAGATAAAGCGGGGAGGGAATTATTGATAGTATTTTCAGCTAGACGAGTGTTTCTTGTAAAAGTTTGCGAGGGTGGACCAGATACTTAAGCTCTATCTAACGCTTTCCATGAAAATATCGATACATCAGAGACAATCTCGCAACATCTCTTCTGTGAGATATAGGTTGCAGGGAAGAGAAAAATACATCTACGAGGCTACGAAGTTAATGTTGAACTCTATCAAGGCTAATCAAGTCCTTTCTAGAAGCTCCTGTCCAGATGTGGGAACAATATTCCATCTCTGGACGTACCTGGCTCTTATATAGATAGAGCATTACATCAGCAGTGAGATATCTACTTGATCGATAGAAAGATCCACCCATTTTTCCAGCGGCTTTGGCAACAGATATGATGTATGTGTTCCATTTAAGATCAGGAGAAATTGTCAAGCCCATAAGCTTGTCAAAACTTGAGGCCTCCTGAAGACGGGAGCCATTCATTTCAATTGATGCCAGATGTGGATCAGAAAGTTGATGATGTAAAGAGAGAAGCTTGGTTTTAGATGCATTAAAAGTAACCAGCCCCTCCTTTCCCCGTTGTACAACGTGCTCAAGATCAGAGGAGAGGAAATCGGAGAGAACTTGGTCGTTTATTGTCTTAGATGTGCTACAACAAATGGTAGTTTCATCAGCATAAATGTCTACAAATGATGAAAGGACGTGCCTTGGAAGATCATTAATGTAGATCAGGAAAAGAGTGGGTCCAGGATGGACCTCTGAGGTACACCAGCATTAATACTGTGAGCTTCTGATTTTTGCCTCTCAACTACTACTCTTATGAACCTATCAGAAAGAAATTATTTAATAATTGAGAAAACATTTCCAGCTATACCATAGCTGAGGATGTTGTGAAGTAAAAATTTATGCCATACCCTATCAAAGGCCTTAGATATGTCAAGAGCAATTGCCCTAGAAAGGTTGTCTCGTCGAGAGATTTGCTAATTCTATGAGATATGACTGTAAGCACATCTGCTGTAGATCTAGCAGAACGGAAATCATATTGAGTGCCACTATGAAGGTTATTTTTGTTGAAATGCTTGATTAGTTCTGTATTTAACACAGATTCTAGCAACTTACTCATGAAGCACAGGAGACTTATTGGCCTGTTCTGAAGGGGGGTGAGCGATCACCTGAATTCTTAAATACAGGGCATACTGAGTAGATTTTCCAGGGTGATGGGAAGCTATTCTCCTTAAGATAAGGTTTAAACAGTTTTGTAAGTATGATGGGAAGTTATTCTCCTTAAGACAACGTTTAAACAGTTTTGTAAGTAGGGGCGCTAGTTCTGGTTGAAGTTTTTTGAGTAATATAAGTGGAATACCGTCAATGCCAGTTATTTACTGGAATCAAGGTTTTGATTAGCTTGGCAACATCACGTACAGATATATGTATATCACATAGCGTGTTTTCTGATACAGGAGGAAATATTGGGGGTGGTGACCTTGGTCGCAAAGGGGAGAATTAGCTGCAAAGTTCTTGGCAAAGAGTTTGGCTTTGTCTGATGCTGACGAGATTACCTCAGGTCCATTGCTGAAAGTTGGGATAGAGCACACGCTTCTGTTCAGGATTCTGTTTGCCATTTGTCAGAACTTGTGGGAACCAAGCCACTGCTCAGCTACGTTGGACTTGGCGGATTGAGCATACAACTCTATTGCGTTCCTTATTACTTTCTTACAATGGTTGCTGGCAGTCCTGAAAGCGGCTTTAGTTTCCATACATCTGTTACGTTGGAAGCAGTGGAAGAATGATTTCTGTGCGCAATGGCAGCAGCACATTCTGGAGAGAACCATGGCTGGCTGTTAGAATTTTGCTGGAATTTTTTTCGACGGTATGAAACGGTCTATATCTACAATAAGCCATTCTGTCAGGTCTGATACTATAGAGGAAACCTCCTTTTTAAACATGGGACGCAGAGGTAAATCCGATATAAATGTACGGAAGCTATCCCAGTCAGCCTTAGTGTATCGATATACTGTATAATGGCGAGGTACGTCTGGGGACTTATTACATTTCATTTTTATCTTAATTGATACAACTGAATGGTCGAGAGATCCAAGAGGAGACAGTACAGAAACTGAACAAAGTTCATGGCAACTTGTGAGAAAAGGGTCTAGTAGACTCGCATACTGGCCGTCCTTGTTGGGTACACGGGTGGGGTCGTGAACAATCTGAGTGAGGTCATAAGCAATGGACAAATCATGACAGAACCTCCCCTCATCATTGGTCTTGTTTGAGTGGGTCAACAATTCCACGTTGTGAACATTGAAGTCTCCACATACGTGAATGTTAACTGAAGGATAAGCAGATAAGACTTGGTCAATTTTCTCAGATATGCTTTTAAAGATAGTAACTCCCCTGTTGTGGGGGCGATAGAGAGTAAATATAAATGCAGTTGTTTGAGCTAATGCAACCCGGAAGCACATATTGGGTGAGTTAGGATCTTCTCTGATGTCTCTACCACATGGAAAGCCATCTTTTATATAGGCGCATATTCCATGCCAGTGGCGATCCTGGGGGTCAGATTTAGAAGTTTAGTTAGAGTATCCTTTAATTGCGAACTCTTCTAGGGAAATAGACTGTCCAAAGCCAGTTTCGCTAAAAACTAAAAGGTCTGGTTTAGGCTCTTGTAATTGGGTTTCAACCTCTGAAAGGTTAGAACGTAGACCTCTTATGTTGGAGAAGGAGATATGGAAGTAGGGGTCTACGTTGAAGTTGCAGAACCGGGTTAAATCGTGTATTTTTTCTGGAAACTTGTCATGAGGGAATTTTGGAATTTGTGGACTACGTCGTCAGATTTACTTAGAGCAGGACAGTGAGGGGAAACTAAGAGAGAAACAGGAGCGAAGATTTTTTTTTTAGTAGAACATAAGGTAAAGCCGTAACAATTACCCACTAATATGGCATCGAGAGGCCCCACCAGAAGCTACTGCGTGGTCTAGAATCCATTCACGAAATGGCAATACAGCAGCCCCAGTACTTTGCACCTGTTGATAGGACAGCCTCCTTAGTAGTTAATCCAAGGTTCGGGTTCCTGGCTATCAGGCGGATAACTTCAGCCCAAAATAAAACGTTTACCTCCAGCACTCTTACTAGTGGCTACAAGGATAAACATAGAAACATTACATTTCCACCATCTCTGCCAACTGTTCGCGCAAACCCAATACGACCTGCCAGACTTGTTTGGTGAGTAGCGTGGCTAGTCTCTCTGAAGGATAAAAAAAGCAACCTTCCAAAGGGCGAATGAACCACTTCTCGGGATCACCCGCCACTAGCACAGTGTGTGTTTGTGTGTATGTATATGTGTATTTGTGTGGAGAGGGCTCCCGTAAACCGTCGTGAAGGCAACTTTTCTTGGAGAAGCAAATGTCTGATTTAAAAATCCATGAAGCGGAAGACCAGTACCCGCATTTAGCTGGTCTGCAGTTTAACTTGTTGCTGGCAATGTTGCTTTTGCTTATTGCAGGATCTCTACATTTTGAACCGAGAGAGAGAGATAGAGAGAGAGAGAGAGAGAGAGAGAGAGAGAGAGAGAGACATGGCTGTCGTATAAAGCTTAGACTCTGTAACATAATCTGTGTATAGATACTCCCTCAGGCATTTGTCTATTAAAATGGTCCTGAGGCGACGGAAGTCATTTTGGGGCTCATAGACTTTAAGTGTCCGAGGGAGTGGCACTCGTCTGACAAACGTTGCAATCATCACACACCCACCCATATATATATATATATATATATATATATATATATATATATAGTCATCGAGGATTGTATATATATATATATATATATATATATATATATATATATATATATATATATATATATATATATACAATCATGTAAGATGAGAAATATGATTGAAGTCACCAAAAGGAAACCACTGTTAATCACTGATGTCACGCGTTTAGATCTAGGATATTAGTATTAGGTGTATTCTCGTATTTAAACACCTACATAAAACGATAAACCTTCTGTTCCTTGCTACATACTCTGCTATATGTTGGGTACCGTGTGTCTTTTGCATATGTAAACAAGGGATAACTCCCTCTTCGAAAAAGCACGTTCCAGACACAGTTGATAATTTAAGAAACGAAAGGGAAAAACTAGTTTAAGATATTTTCTTCGTGAATTTTTCTCAACACATGCTAATTTTAAAGACGTAGGGGGGGTTGAAACGTGATAACTTGGTAATTGGATTTGACACCAAATATTTCTGAAAAAAATGTAGTTCTAATGAAATAGTAAAATAACAAAATCAAGTCTGTTCAAGAAACGTAATATAAATAACCATTCTATGTTCACTATATAATCTATCTATCTATACACCTATAAATTCGTTTTTCTTTTGTGTGTATTGATATTCATATTAAAATCCCTCTTTTCTATTTATTTAAAAAGAAAATACAATGTTCTTATATATGCATTCACTCGCAAAAGATCTATCTATATTCTTTTAAACATTCATTTTAATTAATTCCCTATTAGTTATTTTCGGTTTTCTGATGGGATGATCATCTATAGTTAACTATTACGTGTAATTATATTCATGCAGATATTCTACATGATTTATACTTGCATAATATTTGCGTAAAATCTTTTCAGTAAACAAACAATTTTTCCATAAATATTTATGTATACGTATATATTTTTGTTTAATCTATTTGTCTATTAAAGTGAACATGTATGTGTGTGTGTGTGTGTGGCAGTGTACATTTCCCTACTTAATAACTCGTTCAATTTTTAGTCTACAGACTCGAAACTATACATGTATATATATATATATATATATATATATATATATATATATATATATATATTTGAGAATAACGATGTGATCGGGTTGCGGTCAGATATTTCCCTGTAAAGAGGTCAAAGTTCAACGATTTGACCGTTGAGAACTCTACTAAACTCCTCCGACAATTTTTGGTCTAAACACTTGACATTTTAGATATTGGTTCCTTGCACAAGGATCTAACTTAATAACGTAATTTGAGCCGAAAACGATAAATATTAAGGGGTCATAATAGGGGTCAAAGTGAAAAAAATTACAGTTTTTTTTTCTTTTTATTTTTTTTGCTCAGCATACACCTCCAAACACCCGGGCAATGCTGGACCGAAGTTCTAATATATCTATAAAAGTGAACGTGCCTGGGTGTGTGTGTGTGTGTGCGTGTGTAAATTTTCCTACGCATTAACTCTGTCAATTATTATTCTACAGGCTCGAAATTTTATATACAGGGTACTGAGATTTTGGGGAAATCTATGTGATTCATTTTCGGCAAGAAGGGGCTGTTAAGTGGTCAAAGTTCAACGCTTTGGCATTTGAGAACTCTACCAAACTCCTCCGACAATTTCGGGTCTAAACATTTAAAATTTTAGATATATGTTCGTTGGACATGGATTTAACTTAATAACCTGATTTGAGCCCCAAAACTATAAATGGTAAGTGGTGATTATAGGTGTCAAAGTTTTAAAAAGATGACCTGTGCGGTCTCTATAAAATTACTCAGTCCATTTCTGGTCTAAACATTTGAAATTTTTAATAAAGTGTATTTAGAGATAGGGCAAAGTTTTTAATCGGTTTGGGTCGAAAAATTTTAGTTACCAATATATAAATGTATGTATGTATGTACGTATGTTTTCATGTCTGCCTAAAGTTTCGACAGAGGCGACGGATTTTAACAAGATCAGTATTGTTTTGAAGTTCAACCTAACAGACGACAAATATCGAAAGCTTAGCCAAAAAACATTGATATCATCATCTGTAACTGGGCACGTTTCTACAGTGATGAGTCGCTTTTTTTCGCCTATATTTTTAGGGTAATCCTCTCCTTTCGATTGTGTAGCCTTAATTTACACAGAGGTCAGATCCTGTTTGGTGGTCGTCGTAACAGCAAAGACCCGGGCTTTCCCCCCCCCCCCGTTCATTTCTTCCGTCGCGGTATCACTTTTTTTTTTGTTTGCTCAACATACACATCCAAACACTTTGACAACGCCGGGCTGAAATGCTAGTATATATATATATATATATATATATATATATATATATATATATATATATATATATATATATATATAAACGAACGTGTCTGTCTGTCTGCCTGTGTGTCTGTGTACATTTCCCTACGCAATAACTCTGTCAATTTTAACTCTAAAGACTAAAACTTTTATAAGGTAAAATTAAAAGCCAAGAACAATGCGAGATTTTTTTTTTATATAGAGTAAAATTAAATGAAAACAAAATAAATACATTTCTTTTTTTTTGTTGTTTGTTTTTTTACTTTTTCACACAAATTTTAACCCTAAACAACAGTAATTTTTTTTCTGTTGTATTCAATGGTGTTATAAATCTCAATATATTTCAGACCTATTAGTCCTTTTTCAAGAGAAGACGCTGTCTTCTCTTGAAAAAGGACTAATAAAACCATTGAATACAACAGAAAAAATTACTGTTGTTTAGAGTTAACATTTGTGTGAAAAAGAAAAAAACAAACAACAAAAAAAAGAAATTTATTTCTTTTGTTTTCATTTAATTTTACTCTATATAAAAAAAATCTCGCATTGTTCTTGGCTTTTAATTTTACCTTATAATTTTCTTCAACAATGCTTCAAGCAAACTACAATCTACTTATACTAAAACTTTTATATAAAGTGTACTGAGATTTGGGAAAGTCCCGGTGATCCGTTTTCGGCCGGAAAATTTGCTGTTAAAGAGTCAACGTTCAACGATTTGACGTTTGAGAACTTTACCAAACACCTCCGACGATTTTGGGTATAAAGACTTGAAATTTTAGATATAGTTTCCTTGGACACATATCTACCTTAATAACTTGATTTGGCCCCAAAACATTTACTTTTAAGGGGTCATAATAGCGGTGAAATTATAAAAAAAATGAATCTCTCCGGTCTCTACCAAATTACTCAGACACTTTCTCGTCTAAACATTTGAAATTTGACATAAAGGGTATTCAGAGATACGGCACGCTTTTTCATTTGTTTGGGTCTAAAATTTGTAGTTACCAATATATAAATATATGTATGTATGTATGCCTAATACTTTCGACAGTGGCGACGGCTTTTATCAAAATCAGTTTCGTTTGAATTTCGACCTTTCAGATGATAAATATCGAAAAATTGGCTAAACACATTAATATCTTCACCTTAAAGTGGGTACTTTCCTACAGGGGGGTCGCTTTTTTTTTAAGTGATCCTCTCCTTTCGATTGCCCATACTACATTTAAAAAAAGTGTCACTTACGGTGTGGCGGTGGTCGTAACAGCATAGACGTCAGGTTTTTTTCCACGTTCTTTTCCTCCTTTGCGGACTGTTTCGAACCGGCCGTCCTACTATAACTTTTTTTTTTTGCAACATCGGGTTGAAATGCTAGTCTATATATCTATAAGTGAAAGTGTCTGCCTGTCTGTTTGACTTTGTACATTTCCCTGCACAATAACGTTGTCAATTGTAAGACTACAGACTCGAAATATGATACACAGTGTATCGAGATTTGAAAACATCTTTGTGCTCCGTTTTTTGGCAGAAATTTGGCTGATAAGGGGTCAAAGTTCAACGATTTGATCTTTGAGATCTTCACGTACTCCTCCCCCAATTTTGGATCTAAACACTAGAAATTTTAGATATAGGTTCCTTGGACATGAATTTTACTTAATAACGTCATTTGAGCCCAATACAATTAATGGTAACGGGCCATAATAGGGGTCAAATTAAAAAAAATAACCGTTTTGTTATCTACCAAACTACTAAGATAATTTCTGGTCTAAACATTTGAAATTTTATATAAACGGTATTCAGAGAAACCGAAAGCTTTTTAAACGGATTGGGTCGAAAATTTCAGTCAGCAATATATAAATGTATGTATGTATGTTTGCATGTCTGCCTAAAACTTTCGACAAGGGTGACGGGTTTTTACAAGATAAGTATTGTTTTGAAGTTCGATCATTCAGATGACAAACCATTATTAACTTTACCTTCAATTTTATCGCTGATATTTTCGAAAGTCATCCTCTCCTTTCAATTTTCTGGCCATATTAAAACCTACGTCATATCCGCATTGGCGGTGGTCGTGATAGCGAAGACGCCAGGGTTTCCCCCGTTCTTTTCCTCCTTGGCGGTACTGGTTCGAGCCTGCTATCCACCTACCACTTTTTTTTTGCTCAACATACACCTCCAAACACTCGGGCTACGCCGGGCTCCCATGCTAGTATAGCAATAAGAGGAGAGCTGCATACATATTTTACATAGTTTACATTAGAATATGAATTCGTGGGAAGATTTTTTATAGAGACTTAAGTACCATTGACAGTTTTACTCTTTCTTTTTGAATCGCGTTCTCTAAGTACATCTAAATATGTAACGTTAACAAACGAGTAAACTCGGGACCCAACATGTTGTAGCAGAATACGTCGTGAGGAAAAGAAGATTTAATTGACCCGACTATTCTGACTTATTTTTTTCCGTTGACTCCAATATCCTATCGGACGTTATTTTCGATCCGGGTAAACTTTTTTTTTTTTAATATTCTTTTAATTTTTACTTACCGCGACGCCACTTCGCACTGGGTTCGGCATTTTAATACAGTCGCCATACGCGCATGCGCGTTCTGTTGGAATTAAGGGCATATAGAAACACACACACACCCAGGCACACACACACACACACACACACACATATATGTATATATATATATATATATATATATATATAGATAGATAGATAGATAGATATGTATACATGTGTGTGTAAGTATGTATACACACATCATAAGAGCAATGGAAATAACACTCCAACACATTAGAGACATAAAAAGGAAAATGTTCATCAACGTTTCGTCTTATTCATTCATCCAGAGGAAATCTCGAAATAAAGACAAAACGCGGATGAACAAGCTCGGTTTCTTTCTTTTTATTTCTCTCTCTCTCTCTACCCCCTCTCTATTTCTCTTTCTCTCTATGTATATGTATATAGCAATAGCCAGATTTAATAGTAAAGAATTACTCTTTTAAAAATTCAACTTTAATTTCTATTCATGAATTGATTGGATATATAAAAATGTACTTTTTCAATTTTCAGCATTTGACCTGACTGTTCGA
Source organism: Euprymna scolopes (assembly GCF_053919585.1). Classification (NCBI taxonomy): domain Eukaryota; kingdom Metazoa; phylum Mollusca; class Cephalopoda; order Sepiida; family Sepiolidae; genus Euprymna; species Euprymna scolopes. Next base: position 11,847,368 of record NC_136520.1, read on the forward strand.
ATAGTTTTAATTTCCTTTTATACTTCAAAAGGTTATATTGACACCCAATATTTTCTAATTATTAAAAAGCGTTTGATGATAGAAATATCAACATAATTGAAAATGTTGTTTTAAACAAAAATGATATCTTGTGTCTATATAGCCAAAAAGAACACAAGGTCCACCTCCAACATTATTTAGTAAAATGCGGGAACAATAACGTAGTTTATTTATAGAAATCATAAAAATAGACAATGGAGTTGCTCACGGGCTAAAGCATAATCTTTTCCCGCATAGATGTAAATACAGGGCTAAAAATATACACATGTCTATGTCTATATGTGTTTGTTTGAATATATATATATATATATATATATATATATATATATATATATATATATATATATATATATATATATATATATTTATATAGAGTAATTTATAAGATATATATATGGCGATTAAGCTACACTGAATATTCAGCGTTTCATCCACTCTATGAATCCTCAGGCTTATGCGCCTAAGCCTGGGGAATCCTAGAGTCGATGAAACGCCGAATATTACGTGTAGCTTAATCGCCATATATATTTTATAAATTACTAACTAGCTCTACCTACGTATTGACCACTTTTGAAGTAAATACTTAAAGTGTACGCATAAATCTATACTTTCGTAAATATATATATATATATATATATATATATATATATATATATATATATACACACACACACTTGTGGGTATGTATGTTTATATATGCATGTATCCGTGTAGATGGGTACGTGTGTTTGTATGTATGTATGTAATATACATCAATATATTACTGGCGATGTCTATCTCTACATTTTTATATATATATATATATATATATATATATATATGCGTGTGTATGCATATATATGTGTGGGGGGAGTGTATTTGCATGTATGGTTGCATGTATATTATATATATATATATATATATATATATGTATATGTGGGTATGCGTGTGTATGTATGTATGTAGGTGTGTGTATATATATGTGATATGCGTGTATGTTTACATATGTATTCAACTTGAAATCTATAAAGAGCGTCCATAGTCAATGAATTCAAATGAACAAATGGACTTACGTTAAATGTAACTCAACCTACTTCGAGAAGACGCATCGTGGCTGCTATGAATAATCTGAAATGAACCCTTAATGTGCCAAACGCATATGACACGTACGCAAATCCTCTCTCTCTCTCTCTTTTCTCCCCTCTCTCTCTCATCTACTCCATATATTCCGGTGTCTGGTTGAACAACTAACAATTGTATAACTGCCATCTTATATCATCTATTAAATCTTACAACCTTAAAGTCAAAATCCTAACCCTCCTCTCCTTACCCCTCTTTATCTCCCTCTCTCTCGCACTCCCTATATCTCTATATTTCTATCCGCACCTAGCTGAATTTCCTACGACCCCACACATAACAATATAACGATCTTGTTTCTCTCCTCGTACTTCCTCTAAAATCCTACTTTCAAATAATAATAACCATTTCTGTAAGGTCTGCCGAGGTTGCTGGATCGTAAATATGGTTCGGCATCCAAAACATGTGGACCTAAGCAGAGAAAACGGTAATAAAAAAATAAAACATACACACACACACACACACACACACACACACATATATATATATATATATATATATATATATATATATATATATATATATATATATATATATATATATATATATATATATTTATAACCAGGTCCAATGTATCTTGGATATAAAACGCATGAAGTAAAACGAGGTTATTACAAGTTCTCAATAAAAATTGAGGAATATATTATTTTTATTTATGAAGGCAAAGGGTTCATACTCTTTAAACTAAACATGCTTATGTTTCAGAGCAAATTGGTTTATTATCAACCGAGAGAAATAAAGTTTATATCTGTTATTAAGAGCATTTTATTTCCAAATGAAGGAGTGAATATATATATATATATATATATATATATATATATATATATATATATAAATATATATATATATACACAATGAACATTACAATTAAATTTACCAAAATGATCTAAGGTGGTAAAACTAAAGTATATTATTAATATTAAAGAATTAATATTTATAAAGTTATCTCAGCCAGATGTAAAAGCTCGATAAAACCAAATGGGAGATAGAGTGTATAATACTTCTATTTATATTTTATATTTAATTCTATTACCATTTATTTTTTCTTCTTCTTCTTCTTCTTCCTCTTCTTCCCTGGTCTTTCTTATTTATATTTATGTATTGGCATCAGTTTGAAAAGCATATCTTATTTTTCATTTATTAATATTATTGGAATGTTCCCCCTTTTCCCTTGTACATATTTGTGAATTATTCAATGGATTTCGGCCTTTGGATTATTTTGGACCATTTTCCATTTATAGGATCCCTTAGATTATACTTGTGCAAATGAAAATTCAATAAACTTTCTTTAAATAATATTTTTGGATTTTATCGTTATTGGATTATTTATCTTTCCCCAGACTATCCATTCACGTGTAATCACCTTTTTCTTCACTATATTCCCTCTGCTTCACTTTTTTGCTATCAAGTAAGATCTTTGACTTACTTGTTTCATCAAATACTTTTGTATGCAAAACCCAATCTCGCATTTTGCTAATAATTAAATATGTTTTTTTGTAACATGTGTTATTAACTGTTTTCTCGTATACATACATACATATATATATATATATATATATATATATATATATATATATATATATATATATATATATATACGTATAATGTATATGCGTATATATATGAGTATATATGTATGTATATATATATATGTATATATATATATATATATATATATATATATATATATATATATAATTAAATACATACTTGGAATAGTAGTGGGGATACCAAGTGACATTTTCAACTAAAAATAGATGGCCGTGTGGAGAAAGAGGATGAAACAACTTAATAAAGAAACACGATAGAATAAAGACAAGTAGAAAAGGAAAAGAAAAGAAAAAAATGGAAAACATCAGAACCGAAATGCATAGGGGGTACGTAATTTGTCAGTATTGTTACATTAGATTTCAGTAAAAATGGGGTGTGGTTGAAACAATATGGCAAGTTTATATTCAAGAACAAGATGCTCTTAATGACAGAGTATACACCTTATTTCTCTCGCGTTTGTTTATCAATAAACTAATTTGCTCCGAATCATTATGTAATACTCGTCTATATAAAAAATAATATATATATATATATATATATATATATATATATATATATATATATATATATATATATATATATATATATATATTAGAATCATGAGGCGAACCTGCCCCCTTAAAGATGTAATGGATTTTAATATATATTATGTTTGTATGCCCTGCATAGCAAAATTATTTCGAATAAGATCTAATATTTGCGTGTGACTTTTCCTCAGAGGAGATTAGTCCACATCGAAAATCCAAGAGTTTCGGAACAAATTTGAATTGTATTCTTTATGTAAACAATCAATTCTATTCTGAAAAAAAATGTTTTGTGAATGAAATGTAAACAAATATATATATATATATATATATATATATGTATATATATATACATGTACATATACGTGCACATATATATATATATACACATATATTGGCGCGTGTGCGTGTGTGTACTCGCACATAGAGAAGTAAAGAAGCAATCCTCTTTAGATTCTTTTCATGCTAAAATGTGAATTTATTTTCCAAGAATTATGCTGAAGAAGAGTGTATAGAATGATTCGCACACCCTGGTTCTGCAGCATTGAGAGGTAAGTTGTATAACGTATCACTTACGTTCATTGCCAATTAACAACCGAGTATTATTTGCTCCTCTGCATACTGATGAAGCCATGGAGCCTAAATAATCAATGAATATCGACAAAAAGGAGAATACGAAAAAAGTATATTATATGTTTTACAAGCTAAATGCATTTTGTCAGAGTTAATTCTTTTACAAGTGATAACTCATCGAGTCTTTTCGGCATTTATTTCGTTGCAGAAATCCTTATTTGCCGCGACACGAACACATAAAGTATTTTGTTCGGAAGGGATGATAACTGGAATAAAGCCGCTGTTTCCAAATGTATTTCGTATGAAAATAACAGATTAAAAACACCAAGTATTAAATATAAAGAGATATGCACGCGTTCACATGCAAACAGGTGTATGTATATATATATATATATACACACACACACACACACACACACATATATATATATATATTTAATTAATTTATTTATTTTTCATTTAGTTTCGTCTAACAACTCTTTCTGACATTTTTTAATTGATGACCTGTACATTTCAGTTGACCTATATTATTTTGCCCTATATATTTTTTCGCGCCTTTAACATTTCCTGTCTGGGTCATTTTGACTTTTGTTTCCCTTTATTTTATATTTTATATCTAACTTTATCATCATTTTTCCCTCTTTCTCTTCCCTGATTATTTATATTTATGTCTCGGAATTAGAGTGAAAAGCATATCTTATTTTTTTTATTAATATTATTGGAATCATTTCTTTCTTCCTTATACACATTTTTGTGAATTATTCCATGGATTTCTGCCTTGGATTATTATGGGCAATCTTCTTTCAATTACGGGATTTCCTGGGATTTTACTAGTACAAATGGAAATTCTTTTAACTTTCTTGAAGTTTTACATTTGGATACTTCTGCATGCAAAATTCGATCCCGCACTTTGCTAATTCCTACTCTCTGATGAGAAGGAAAGTATTTCTTCGAAACTTCGCAGACTAAAGACTACCTATTTATCTAGTGTTTCCTTTTCAGGTTAAATATGTTTGTAACTCATTTCAAAGTGTTTTCGAACATATTTTATTAACTGTTTGCTCATATTATAAGCTCTATTTCCTATTTGATTTTATCGAGCTTTTACACCTGGCTGGGATAATTTTATAAATATAAATTCTTTAATATCTATAACATACTTTAATTTTACCATCTTGGATCATTTTGGTAAATTTAATTGTAATTTTTATTTGATATATATATATATATATATATATATATATATATATATATATATATATACTTAACAGTGTAATTTGTAAATACAGGAAAAAAGTGCTCAGTACGTTAGTAGAGATGAATACATTTTTTACAACCTCGAATATTACAATTCTTTCGCAGTCAGAGGATGTTCCTATTAGTTTCACCAGATGATAAAATTCAAATGAGAAGAAGGACGCTTTCACGTAATGTTTGAAAACAAGAGAAATATAGAGCAGATAGAAAAATTGAATTTAACCAATTTATATAACAAAGAAATAATAGAAAAATAACGAAAAGAGAAAGAAACAAACGAACAATGATAGGTGCTATGGATAAAATCAGTTGATTGAAAAAAATGTGACACGTGTGGGTTAACGTATTTAAAATTAATTTAGGCGTGTCAACAAAGCAGACGTTTTGAGTGTTGGAGGGGTTTATATAACTAGAAAAAGTTCTAATAGGGATATATGCGTATATATATATATCATATATATATATATATATATATGTGTGTGTGTGTGTGTGTTTGTGTGTGTTTGTTTCTGTGTGTGTACATTTATTATCCTGGATATGGTCTTAAACTATATCCTATGGTAAGGCCCCAACTGTCGGGCTTTCGGGAGTCTAGAGCCACCCCTGATTTCCGTTGCTCCTAGGTCCACTCTTACCTGAAGTGGTAGTACTTGTAAGGGTCCCCAACTATGGGTTAAATAGAAACCGACTTGAAAAATAAACAAACAAAAATAGTCTATTCAAACAAATTTCTTCAAAATCACTGGGTTCGGCATTAAATAGCCTGTAAATGTTTGATATGCCGTAAAATAAATGCAACCTACGAGAAAGTATGCATATATATATACGTATATATATGTATAAATATGTATATATATGTATGTATATATGTATGTATTTATATGCATATATATGTATATATATGTATATATATATCTATATGCATATTATGTATATATATATATATATATATATATATATATATATATATATATATATATATATATGAATAAATATGCATTTATATATTTATAATAAATTAAACAGATTAAGTTTAAAGGAAATTTATTCATAAAAAGTTCAACAAGGATAAAAATCAAAGAGCAAAAGGAAAACATATCTTTTACGTAATAACATTATGAGAATTAATAGGTTTCGAAATGCCTTGGCATTGTCTGTATTTTTCTTCTACGTTCAAGAAAGGATTCAAACTATTGCATATAATTGAAATGCTAAAATATGATTCGATTACCAAAACTCGACTGAAAACCTGTTTTACAGAACGAATTATGTTCGAATCTTGTGCTTTTGCCGTATCGAAGTGTAAAAAATATATCGTGTCACTTAGGTGCAATGCCGATTCGCAACTGCGTATTTTTTTGTGCGTTGCTTAATGATTAAGGCCGTGATGCCTAAATAATGTATATCGATAAAGCGGACGATCACAAAAGGCTATATTATTTTTTAAATGCTAAATGCTTCTAGTCAGAGTTAATTGTTTTACAAGCTATAACTTATCGAGCCATTTCGGCGCTTATTTCGTAATAGAAACCCTAAATTGCTATAAACACATGAACATTAGATGTTTGTTTTGATACGAATGGGATGATGACGTGAATAATCCGGTTATATATATATATATATATACACACACATACATATAAATATATGTATATGTGTGTGTCTGTGTGTGTGTGTGTGTGTGTGTGTGTGTGTGTGTGTGTGTAAGAAAATAATTCAAACGATGGGTTACAGTTTACAAACAAATTTATTATTTTACTGAATTATCCCAAACATAATTTACAAAGTCCTTATTCGGTGGAGTCTCAAATTGTTAACAAATATAATTCTTTCTGTCCTCTGATGTGAAGAATAGCAAGAATACCCTTCCTTGAATCTCAGCGGAATAAGGACTTTGTAAATTGTGTTTGTGAGTATTAAGTCGAATAATAAATTTGATTGTAAATTTCAACCAACAGTTTTACTTTTCCGTTTCTTAGAATCAGCTCTTCTATCGTGTATTTATATGAGCTTTTTTTCTTTTGCTGGGATTAACATTATTTTAAATGGAAGTTTACCACCTATAATATAAAGGGAAAATATCTGTCTAAATGTGTTTGTGAATGATTATATGTCTCGCAACATCTGACAGAAAAGACGGATTTTCATGATGTCAGTATTGTATTGAAGATCGAGCATTCGGACGAACAATATCTATTGTTCCTTTATGACACTTCAGCTATACACGCATGCGCAAACAAATTTTTTCATGAATTAGGTTAAATATAAAAAAATACGCGGATTCGCATACGTTGTCATAGCCCAGTCGGTTAAGTAGCAGCGTAGTTATCTTAAGATTGCACGTTCGAGCCAAGATATCAAATGCCTTTTTTCAATTTTTAAAGTTTTAATATTGAACCATGGTTATTTATGCAATTATTTCGTTCTTTTTTCCATCACGTTCACTGTTTTTTTTTTTAAATTGTTTTTGTTATTCCGATTATTTTAAGAAGTTTTAACAGCTTATTCTTTATTTTGCATCTCGTTCGTTTTTCTGTGTATTTTTCAACCACGTTCGCGGTTTTTTGTTTCGATTTTCTTAAGAAAGTTTACATCGTTCCCTTATACTTTATTTGGCTTTTTTCGTTGTTTTTGTTTTTTAAAAAATATTTAAACAGGTTATTACGTCCCCTTCATCTTTATTTTTCATTTTTTTTTATTTACGCCCACCACCCTCGTTAGTTTCGTATATTAGACAAACATGCATCTGTTTATTTAAATATATATATATATATATATATATATATATATATATATATATATATATATATATATATATATATAATAAGTTCCACAGCCAAACCACGTCGCAGCCAACAAGAGTCATGACAGTCAAATCTCTCACATTCTGAAAATCATATACATATATATATATATATATATATATATATATATATATATATATATATATATATATATATATGATGTACTTTCAGTAAGTTTCCAGATATTTTCGTATGGGGTTACGTTCATTTATAGTACACACATGAAACTTTAGTCTCCCTCGAAGTAATCTCCACCGGCTGTAATGCATCTGTTGCACTGTTCCAACCACTTCCGCAATGTCTAATTCCCATAGAAACTCTCTTGTATGAGTGTGCCAATGAACCTTGTCACAGGCCCTTCGTCTCCTAAATTGTCTCATAATGTTTTTCTAATTTTGCTAAGGTTTTTCTTGAGCTAAGGTTATAAGCAAAATTCATAGGGTACAATGTCATTACGATAAGAACCATCTTTTTTACTGTCATGACAATGTCTTTTTATATGATTTACTCTAGAAGTGCAAGCCATGCTTAGTTTCAGAACAGTTTCCGATGGTTCGTTGTTCTACACAATCCTGGGAAGTGACTGGTTCGCAATATACAGAACAGCTTCCGATGCCTGATATAGGTATAATGGGATGGTCTTCTAGCGGTTACACAAGCCCTGGAAGGTGACTGATCCGCAGTAGACAGTTCTCGAGTTGGAAAGATTCATCCCGTGTTGACACGAAGAAAAAATATGTGCGAAATTGCTACAGAAAGCTTAAAGATTTATGGAGCAATTCTGGTTTCTGATTGCTTGGTAGTAGACCGTGAATTAATTCGATTCTTCAGTTCCTAGCAGCATCGTTTATAAATAAAATCTCCCGACTGTGCGGGATTATACCCATATATAGTTTTCCTATGATGGGATGTGTCTCCTCGCGGCTCGGCTGCAGGGAGACAGAGTAGCAGTACACGTTAAGGATCCGTTCTTGACCCTCAACCCGATAGGTGAGGAGGCCGGGAACCGATCCAGCACATGCCGGACTGAGGTACACCGCCTGGGTAATACCCATGAGTCCATCATCCCTCGCCTTGTCATCGGGCTTTCCGGTTGAGCAAGTTTATTGCTTGTCGCCTGAGGCGCCCCGATCGAGGAATACCGACGGGGTTACTCAGACAATCTTTGCAATTGCAGGAGTGGCCCTCTTTTAGGGAAGCCTGCTTAGATCCTCACATTCCGCCCTTGTGCCAAATATTGCGGCTGTGGTCAGCAATTAAAATAACTACTCATTTATAGACTTTCTATGATGGGATAGTCTCCTAGCGGCTTCGGCTGCAGGGAGGCAGGTTACTAGTACACGTCAAGGATCTGTTCTTAACACTCAGCCCAACGGGAGGGTCTGGGAACCCTCTAGCATTGTCGGACTGAGGTACACCATCTGGGTAATACCCAAGAGGTCAATCCTCCCAGGCCTTGCCACCCGGCTTTTGGGTGGAGCAAGTTTATTGCTTGTCACCCGAGGGGCCCCTACGCGGAATGCCGACGAGTTACTATTGAAAATTTTGCAATTGCAGAAGTGTCTCTCCTTTAGGGGAGCCCGCTTAGATCCCCATATTCCGGCCTAGTTTCAAATATTGCTGGAGGGAGGGTAGTAGTACATGTCAAAGATTCCTTCTTGACACTCAGGCAGACAGGTGAGTGGCTGGAAACCGGCCTAGCACGTGTCTGATATAGGTATATTGTCTGCGTAATTCCCAGGCGGTTCACCGTCCCAGGCCTTGTCACCGGACCTTCCCGTGAGGTAAGTGTATTGCTTGTCGCCTGAGGCGCTCCGACCAGGGAATGACGACAGGGTTGCTCAAGCATTTTTGGAACATGCTTTAGATCCTCACTTTTCCGGCCTTGTGATAAATATTTCGAATGTGGGCAGCAATTTAAATAGCTACCACATTTATAGTCTTACTATAATGGGATGGTCTCCTAGCGGCTGCGGCTGCAGGGAGCCAGCGTAGTAGTACATATCAAGGATCTGTTCTTGTCACTCAGCCCGACAGTTGAGGCGCCGGGAACCTACCAGAACCTGTCGGACTGAGGTACACCGCCTGCGTAATACCCGGGAGGTCCACCCTCCCACGCCTTGCCACCCGGCTTTCGAGTGCAGCAAGTTTATTGTTTGTCGCCTGAGGTGCACCACCCTAGGAATGCCGACTGTGTTATTTAGGCAATTTTTGCAATTGCAGGAGTTCCCCTCCTTTATTGGAGCCTGCGTTGATCCCCACTTTCCGACCTTGTGCCAAATATTGCTGGGGTGAGCATCAATTAAAAACTACCTCATTATAGAGCAAAAATATTGAGTACTCTTCCGACGAACATCGCGCAAATCTTCCGTATCTTGAGTTACTCCCGAATAATTGTGTGGGGTGAGCATCAATTTAAAACTACCTCATTATAAAGCAAAAATATTGAGTACTCTTCCGACGAACATCGCGCAAATCTTCCGTATCCCGAGTAATTGTGTGTTCAGTTCCAACACTGACATCAAATTGTGCATTTATTCTTTCTATGAAAACACGAGTGTCCGTATCCATGACATTTTTATTTCGATATTCAGCTCTTGCATTCTGAATTCCTTATCCCTCCTACACCTCTCATCAACCCTTCACAAACTCCCTGCATCTTCTGAATATTTTATGCCACTAAAAACTGATGTTCGATTCATGAAAGATGGTACAAATATAGTAAGAAGCATTCCCTAATTTTCTGTGACATTTTCCCATATGTACTGTTGGGATCAGACAAATTCATAGTGCAAAGGGGAGTAACTTTTTGTTTCTTTGGTCAAAGTCGCCTCCCTTTGACCGTTGTCCTGAAACTTAAATTGCTCGCAACTTCTCGCGAGATCAACGACCGGAAGCGGACAGTGGTGGGGAAAAGAAAGTGACTTTGAACATGGCGAGATGAACATCATTTCCCGTTCATCCATTTATCATATTTGGACTTCATATTTTCATCTATTATTGTAGTTACGTGTGTGTGCGTGTCTCTTAATAAACGTTATCGTTATGTAACAGTGAAATGTTTCCTTATTTGTTCGTAAGTTTTTTTACATGGAGTTCACCACTTATCAAGGCCCGATGGCCACTCAAGGATAAGGGTTATTGTGTGTACAGTAATCAAAGGGAGAGTGTAACAATAGTATTGGAGAATTGGTAAGGCGTTATCAGGAATTTGTTTGTGTTGGGCTTGAAGACATCCAGGTTGCAGTCGGGAGGGAAACAAGCAAGCGGAACAGAGTTCTACAGGCGTGCAGTTCTAATAAAGAAGCTTTGTTCATGGTATTTACGTTTTGATTTAGGCACAGATAGGGAGTGGGGAAAATTATTAACGGTGGTTTCAGCTCGTCGGGTGTTTTTTTAAAAAAGATTGGCGAGGGGGGGTAGACCAGAGTGTTACTTTTCTTTCCTTCTCCGTATCCAACGTAAATGTTGGAATCCCTGCTGTAAGATATTTTATGTTATATTGATGTAACGCATCCCACGATATAACAAATTGGCGACGAGGATTTGGAAATACAATAAACAAAACCACTTTTCAAAAAAAAAAATGCCTAGTGCCGCAGAAGTTCTCAAGCTAAATCTAGCACATCGTCAGTACCAGGTTGAAAGAGCCCAACTGAATCTAATAACGACATTAACCCAAAACTGTCAGTTGCAAGATACCGAGAATTCATCTAGTGTCGAGCTTTTCAACATTATTACAGAATTTTCCTATGACGCCGACAACAACTGCACGTTCAGCTTATGGTTTCACAATGAAAGGACACATTTTACCATTAATTTACTAACAAAGACGACGACTGGGAAAAAACGTTTGCTGATACGAAAGTTGGGGACAAAAGAAAACGAAAGGTTCGTAAATTATATTTTACCCAAACACCCTTCTGATTTGACTTTTATTGAGACTGTCAGTATCTTGACGGACATTTTTGGAGAACTACAGTCCCTAATCAATATTCGATATAACTGTTTCAAGCTTTCAAAAAAAAACAGTCCGGAGATCAATACGATGGAAGTGGACGATTTTTTGGTCCACGCAAAAGTCCTAGTCAAGAATGTCAAGGGCCCAATCATGGCTACAGCTGTGAGTGGAAATAAGTGCACGAGCCCCCACTTTAATGACGAGAGACAGGCAGCGAAGCGACATGAGAGGAGGCCTGCCATCAAGTGCTTCCGGTGCCAGGATCCTCACCTGCTCAAGGACTGCAAAGAGTTGAGACCGGGAGTCATCTGCTACCGATGTGGACGAGTGGGGCACTTTAGCCGCTATTGCAAACGAGTGAAGGGGAGCCACTGCGCCAGTGGTTCCCACTTCTAAGTGGAAATGGCGCACAACGAAACGTTGCCTCAGTTACCGGTAGTAGTCAATGGGAAGAGAGGCATGCCCCTTGTTGACTCAGGCTGCACCACGACGTTGGTAACGAAGAATGTCGCTAGATCATGACGCAGAGCCAGGAGTATTAAGAACGTGGATGGAAGGGAGGTGAAATAACTGGGAGAGACAACATCAGAAGTACTGGCGCATGGTGTGCCTATTGGACTACGATCCCTGATGTTGGATCGTCTTGTTGGTGATGTTGATGTGGTTTTAGGTGCAAGTGCGATCAATCAAATGGGGGGCGCTACGTTGAAAGGGGACCAAGTAATTTTGGACGCCTCTGCGCAGTAGGAATGGCAGGAGTCGAAGGTGATAGAAATATCAGAACACAAAAACCAGAGGCTTGCTGCATCGAGGACGAGGATTTACTGGCGAGGTTTGATGGTGAGAGGTGGGCAGTGGAATGGAAATAGATCTCCGAGTCTCAGGAACAACGAAACAAAGTAAGCTGCTACGAGAAACCACTTCGAGGAGAAATAAGAAAATGATTCGAGAAAGAAATGTAGAAGTGGATAGAGGAGGGAATTCTAAAACCGTGGGCAGGGGAAGAAAAAGGAGTGCTACCATTACTGGCGGTTGTTCAACCCACAAAGAATAAAGTTGGACCGGTACTGGATTTCAGAGAATTAAACAGATACGTAGCCTGCCACACTGGAAAGGGGATTGATGTATGCGAAGAGGTGATGATGAAGTGGAGGAGGATGAATCAGGCCACTAAGATTGTCGACCTGAAGTCGGCTTATCTCCAGACCCATGTAGATGAAAAACTCTGGAAACATCAATTGGTCCGGTACAAGGGGAAGTTGTATTGCCTGACGAGATTAGGCTTTGGGCTGAGCTCAGTCCCCAAAATGATGATTGCCGTGCTGAAGATGGTGCTGAGTAAAAACTGTACAGTGGACAAGGCCACTAGTTCGTACATTGAAGACATTCTCGTGGACGAAGCAGAGGTTAAAGCAGAGAAAGTGGTAGGCCATGTCGTGAGGTATGGGTTTACTGCAAAACCGGCGGAGTCCGTGGATGGAGGAGCGGCGTTGGGTTTGAAACTATGCCGAGATAGCAAAGGAAGCCTGGTCTTTAGACGAGGGTATGCACTACCCGAAATCGCAACCGATCTGACAAAACGAGAACTCTTCTCGATCTGTGGGAGACTGGTGTCACACTATCCAATCGCCAGCTGGCTCAGGATAGCGTGCAGCTTTATTAAACGACAAACGGGCACTGGTGGCTGGGAGGGCCGTGTGACGAAGGAGGTCACCAACATTCTACAAGAAATCATCGCGAGAGTGACGAAAGAAGCCCCAGTAAAAGGGGAATAGTACGTCAGCGGCGGAGACGCGGGGGTGATTTGGTGTGATACCAGCAGTCTGGCATTGGGCGTCGTATTAGAGATGGGATGCAGGAGTTACACATTGCAGAGGACTGGAAGCGATTGGCCATTGATGTAACCCATTATCGTCATAAGCTGTATCTGTCGATGGTCGACCGAGGAAGTTATCCATATGGAGAGAGATCAAGACAGAAGCTGCATGGGCGATCGAAGGGGTCATCGAGGATATGTTTTTGGAAACAGGGCCGGTTAAGGAACTGTTAATAGACAATGCCCCCGCTTACCGATCAGAAGCCTTTAAAGAGGTGAGTGAAAAGTGGGGAGTAAGGCAATTCTTTTACGGTAGCGTATCGGCCGAGTGGCAATGGGATAGTGGAGAGGAATCATCGCACCATCAAGGCTACTGCGGAAAAAAAGCAACATTTCACTCATGGAGGCGGTGTTTTGTTACAACATCTCACCGACAACCAGACAAGATGAGAAAACTGTGCCTCATAGAGCCATCATTGCATATAAATGGCGGCATCCGTGCAACAAAACGGTAGGAATTGAGAGTGAAGAAGCTACCATTAAAGTGAGCGAGGAGGTGTGGGTAAAGCCCACTCAATGCAAAATATACCACTGGGGGAAGGTGGATTGTAACGGGAACGCAGTCACAGAAAAATGTAATGGTGAATGGCCTTCCCCGGCGTAGCCTAGACCTGCGTCGTGTAAACCTGCCGGTGTGCAATGGTGGCAGTGAAGAGGAGGAAGTCGATATCCACCAAGAAGCTAACGATGCGCCCCAATTCGACTTAGCCCCACATTGTGCTTCTTTACAACTGGACGAGAAGGTTTGTAGTGAACCTGAAAACGTCAACCCCCAAAAAGTTGCCCCTCAGATACCTCAACGTGAGAGGAGGAGGCCTGATTGGGTAAAGGATTATGAAGTGTGTTATTGATCTCAAATATCAGGAGGGCGTGTGGGGTATATGATTAGAAAAGAAAAACACGTACCGGGTGTATCTGCATCGCGCTTTGGGAAAGAAGAAGGAAAGAATGGCCAGCGCATTTGTATACGCGGAGGGCATCGTGGGAAGGCAGAGCATGATGGGAGAAGCTATTTTTTCTGTCTCTTCCTTTTTTTCTAGATAGGAGGATATAAAAGCAGGGAAAAATTCCCTGGGGGTGCAGAGAGAAAAGAGTCGTGAACATCTTCTCTTGAAAATATTTCGTATTGCTGACGATCGGATTGTGCGGTGTGACATTAGTGGCGAGAGGCCAGGTGTGCTCGATTGGAAAAGAAGAGTGCAGAAACGTGCTGTTGTCCCGGACCCCAGAACCGAATCCTGATTATAACCCTAGAAGCTATTTCGGCGAGTCAAGCAGGTTTACATGTAATATTGAATTGTTAATAAAATAATCTAATACTATGATTTTAATTATTATGATAATGATACGGTATAGTATTCGTTTCATTAATTCAGGAGAAGTTAAAATCACTATAATATGCGTTTATTTTCAAGAACGTACAACAATGTTGTTAAATAGGTAAATTCCGTATGTGAAAATATAAAATCATATTGAATTAAAACCCGATAACAAATAAGTTAAATAAAAATTTTCTACTTAAATTCTATTATCCGTATAAGCTAACATATATAAATTGGATTGCCAGTCCATTGTCTGTAGTAAAATCACACAGGTAAAGGCGTTTACTGTAACATAAGTGCCATAAAGTGTCCAAAACAACTCTGTTACCTCAATTTATTATGCGTAATACACAATCTAGTGCAATATTAAAACAATTTAAAAATACATAACTGCATTCTCTCTGAAGCTAGAGAAATTCTAGTGAGCAACAGACAAATAATACACCACAAATAAGCACCAAAAAGTTTAAAATACTTGAAACAAAAAAACCTTCAACCATTCCACCCAAACACACTTAAACACATATCGTAACTCCATCCGTGTAAGTGACTCAGTACTGACAATCTAGCTGAGTACTCTAACTTCCGCATCGGACATTCACGGCGTGTGCACACACTCACTACTGTTACTATATAAAATAAATCTTCCAGCTTTCTTCGCAAACAATATTAACACATTCCTCCTGATGATGTTTTTTGGAAAGACGAAAAGTACCATCGCGGCCAACTTCGAAGTACACATGGGACATATAGTACCTTTTTGATCAACACACTAAAACTATCATCAGAAAATTTCATAAAATAAAAATATCTAATTAAATGGAAACTTTCTGTTTTTTTAACAATGGTTGGTTAAATACCTATATATATATATATATATATATATATATATATATATATATATATATGATTGCAACGTCTTGTCAGACGAGTGCCACTCCCTCAGACATTTAAAATCCATGAGCCCAAATGCCTGAGGGAGTACCTATACAAATATAATGTTACAGAGTCTTAGCTTTGCGACAGCTAAGTCTCTCTCTTAGTTCAAAATGTTGAGATCAAGCAACAAGCAAGAGCAAGATAGCCAGCAACAAATTAAACTGCAGACCAGCTTAATGCGGGTAATGGTCTTCCGATTTATGTTTTTTTTTTAATCAGAGATTTGCTTCTCCTAGAAAGGTTGCCTTCACCACGGCTTACGGGAGCCCTCTCCACCCCCCATATAGGCCATATATAGGCCGCATATTTTATTCGGAAAGATGCGGAGGTTTTTGCTAATTGATCTGTTTTGTAATTTTCTCCATTTTTCAAATGGTCATTCCTATGTCTCAGTCATTTTTGTGTAGGAAAATTTGCTCCTCTGTTTTATTTCTATTCTTCGCGAGTACTTTCAACTGATTATCTTCGGTCGTCTTCAGGCAATCTCTGGTTGCTGTGCGTTTAAAACCCGGATTCTTTACTTCGGATTACATTAGAGATTACTTTAAATACTGAAGTGTCTTGCATTTAAGAAAAACGTATTAACGTGTTAAAAATGCGAGGAAAATAAATGTACAATGCTTTAACAGTGTTATATCTATATTTTACAATCTTTTTTATTTTATTTTGTCTTGTAAAACCTGTCTTACGTAACTTACCAGGTCGTTTTATACATATTTATTCGTTATAATTAAATCCTATAGTTCATCCATGTGAAGCATCATCACGACCGCCACATCTACAGAGGAAGTTCCTATTTTTCTCTCTGATTATCACGTCCTACCACAGCTTGACCTTCACTTATTTGGTTTGGTGCCAATTTATGATGATATACACACAAAAAAGGAGAGTGACTAGAATAAAGGGGCGCATGGGGTAGCTTGCAATTATACAATGTCAGTTTCCATGATTCCATGTGATGTTTTTTGTTGTTTTACATCCGTGCCCGTTTGTGTATCTCCAGCTTGTGTCAGTAGTTTATGTGTGGTGTAGCCTCCGCATTCTACGGTTTTCCATAATATTTCTGCAGTTTTCATTATTGTTATCCATTGTGTCTTTTTTTCTATGACTGATTCTTGTCTCCCATTATATTTTCAAAGTTTATCGGCATTGCTTATAGCGCCTCTACTATAAGTTGTGTTATATTTACTTTCTTTATTTTCCAAATAACTTTGAGCTGTCTGGCCAGTTCTGTGTATTTGTTCCGTTCACGGTTTTCTTGATGTTCACTCTGTGGTTCGCTGAAGGATAAAATCTACTATCTGGCAAACCTTTCCGTTCTTATTTTATTATTATGACATCCGGTCTTCTGGTTTATGTGGGTTTATCCGTTTATATATACATTTACCAAAGTATCTTGTGACTTTCGTTTTCACAGTACCGTTGCCGGTTTGTGATTGTCCAATTTCTATAGGAGTTCAATATATAATTGACTGTGTACTTCCTTCCCTATTTTGTCGTGCCTATTTTTATATTCTTATTGAGCTAGTTTGCTATATTCACTCATGTTGTGCTTTATTGTTTCGTCCCTTTGTTTCTGGAGTCTGCATTTGCTGTTTACTCGTTTTCTCGTGTCTTGTTGGTGCTTGGTTTGGTATTGTTGATCTTAATCTCATTATATTGCGCGGCTATTGTTGTTATCGTTACTATCATCATTATTTATAATTATTTTCAGGCAATTTAAAAATAATCGCCCGAATCATAAAGAACAACATTTTTTTATTTTCTTGTGGATTAGCATTGATTGCAGAATCCTAATGATAACTTTATTTTTTGTACAACCAAATTTTATACTTGCAAATTGGCAAAATAGTAAAATAAGTCGCGATAAGTTGTTCAAAGTTTTTAACGGAACAAATAAAAAAATGTACCATAATCTCCCCCAAAAAGTAGAATTTATTTGGGGAACGTTAATGTTTACTAAACATATAAGTCTGCATATTTGCTGTCATTATTAGCATTAGTAATAGGATTTATTTCTTTTTTTCCTTTTTGCAGTAGAACAAATCAATCTAAAAACCGATCAAATTTAATAAGTAGGAAAAGAAAAAAAATACCTTGACAGAGAAAACTCACGGAATAATTTCCCCTCAAATTCCCATGTTAAGAAGAGTTTTTTTAGGAAATTATTTTAATAGAGAATTTTGTAAACTATACTCTTTCTATAAATATCGTCGACTCTTTTCCATTATTAAAAAAAAAATTCAAATAACATAAATCGAAACTTGCAAACAAGCTTTGTTTTAAAAGAAATATGTCTCATAATTTTTAATCTAATAGGGGGGAGAATTGGCAAACTAGAAAAGTATCCGATTCTAAGTGTTTAGAAAACGGTGTTTGATCAGATTAAACCCTTGGTATTAAATTTTACCAGTAATAAAACTTCCCGCGAGAGTATCAATTTCCTATCCTAATTTATATATATATATATATATATATATATATATATATATATATATATATATATATATATATATATATATATATATTTTGCGGGGTACAAAATTTTATCATGGCTATGTAAAGACCAAATTTAAACTTGTTCGAAAACATTATTTTAGATTGTGAAATTAAAAAATAAAAATGAATACGTCAGCTGACCGGTTTCGAAACTCGCTCAACAGAGCTAAAATCGAGCCTAAACAAAAATATAATCTCATCAACACCACTATCCATAGGGCTTGTATGATATGTTCAGAGAACAAATTAAATGATGAAGTCAAATTTATTGCCAAGACTCTTTGCAATAATGGTTTTCGATTGTAAATCGTGGAATCTACAATTAAAAATAAAATTTCTAGTTTCAATAAAATTAAACAAGCATCTGTCGATAAATGTCCTATGTACCTATGCCTACCTTGGCTAGGTAATATTAGTGAAAGATTTGCCAAGCCAATTTCTTCTGCCGTACAACAATGCTAGTTTGCATCAAATACCCGTGTTGTTTTTTTCTTGTAAACCCATTTTGTCCTCAATTTGTAAAGACCTTTCTCACCCCCATAACAATTCTATTATTTATTTTAATGTAGCTGCGGTGTGCGCTACGTCGGGCGAACGTCTCACAGATTAGATAATAGGTTAAAACAACATGTTCCATCCAAAATTATAAATAATCGTATTTGTGCTTCGAATTTTAGTGCGGACTTTTTTTTCCATCCTTAGCACGTCGCACTCTCTTTACCATCTCAAAATTCTAGAAACTATATATATTAAGACTCTGAGAAATTCTCTTTGCAAACAAAAAGAGAATCTCTTCGGGCTGAATCTAGTTTCTATTCAATAATTAATCCCCCCATTTTATACGTATATTCCCCCTACATTTCATCTCCGATTGATTGTTCCCCCTTTTTCTTTTAACACGTAATTAAGCTCGATTTTAGCTCTGTTGAGCGAACTTCGAACCCGGTCAGCTGACGCATTCATTTTTATTTTTTAATTTCACAATCTAAAATAATGTTTTCGAATGATTTTAAATTTGGTCTTTATATAGCCATAATAAAATGTTGTACCCCGCAAAAAAATATTTAAATATCTTAAGACTAGGTACCCACTTGAATTAATCAATGAATTAAATTCATTGTTGAAAATTAGGAGTAAAATGAGAATTATGCAGACTAACCAGTCCTTTTTATATATGTGCCAGAGCAATAAAGTCTGTCTCTCTTTTATTTTGTTTAAAATAAAAAGAGCTAATTTACATCCCGGACAAAGGATTGCAGATGTATTTCTCTCCAATTTTTTGTCTAAACTTTCTTGCGATTTGGCGTACTTGAGAAGGAAGTACTCTGAATTATGGAGAAATCATGTAGGCAGTTTATCCTTGTTAGATAAAATAAGATTTATTCGTTATGCTGCAAGAATACACGAACGGAACATTTCCACGTTGAAGTCAAAACACCAGAATAAATTGCAACATTTAATATTTAAAAAAAATTGGTTGCTCGACTAGCCCGGATATTTCTAGAAACGTCCTTAATATCTCTTCCTTGCAATTGCCCCAACTCGAATTGAATATACTTTCACACGGGTTGGACTTCTGTATTCCCCATTCTAACCTCAAACTTGAAGAGATTTATTCTGAATTCGAACTTCTTTTTTGCTCAGTTAGCAAGTGAAAGATTTGCCAAGCAAATTTCATCCGTCGTACAGCAATGTTACTTTGCATCAAGTACCCGTGTTTTCTTATAAACCCATTTTGTCTTCAATTTATAAAGACGTTCTTCTCCCCCCTAACAATTCTATTATAAACTTATTTAAATGTAGCTGCGGTGTGCGCTACGTCGGGCGAACGTCTCAAAGATTAGATAATAGTGTAAAACAACATTTTTCTATCCAAAATTCGAAATGGAAACTACCTACCTCCGGACGTTTTGAACAATACCCATGGCTCATCTATAGGAGAGCACCTCATAAATAATCGTATTTGCGCTTCGAATTTTAGTGCGGACCTTTTTCCATGCTTAGCAAGTCTCACTCTGTACTATCTCAATATTCTGGAAACTATAGATATTAAGACTCTGAGACCTTCTCTTTGCAAACAAAAAGAGAATCTCTTAGGGCTTAATCTTGTTTCTATTTAATAATGAGTCCCCCTCTTATATATATATATATATGTATATATATTTTTTTTTTAAATCGCTACATGGAAGTACACAACAGTGAAGGTCTGCAGAGTATTTAAAAAGCCATCCTTTACTTAGCTTAAAAATAAAACAAAATTGTGGAAGAAACCACCCTATAAATGTTATCATAACATATATTGGGTGAATTTCTACCAGTAATTTGTTTCATTATCGGGATTCCAAAGGTGTAATCGTATCGTGTCGGCCATTTTGTTTTTGTTCACACGTAACACCCGACTTTTGTAAATTACAAGCTAATTTTACCAATTTTCCGCAGTATAATATTTTGAAAGGAAAAATCCTTTTGGAGCAAGAAAATTAAAGTAGTGACCTCCAGCGATTAAATCATTGAATCAAGTTTTCATTTTCAAGACTTACTAAATTAAATTGAATTAAGGTAAATATGACACCGGTAAAATTTTAATTAGACTTTCTTTTAGATTATTATCTTTATATATTTTTTATAAACTAACTATTATATAAAACGTTACAATTTTTCTTTTCGGTGCTTTTACAGTAGGTTGGACCTAACTAAGCAGACGCTTTCTGAACTCAGGCTTAAAGACTTTCCTCTATTTATTACTAAGTGAATAGTGGCTTACCTCACATTTCTCGAATGGTCCTTATTCTATGGTCTTAATACGCCATTTTTCTTTAGTTATTCAATTTTTCCATTTTTACCAGTGTAATTTTTTTCGGGTCAATTTTTACCAGTGTCATTTTTCCCAGCACAACATATTATATCTTTGCTCAGAACTCTGCTTTATCGTATCAAGTTAAATCCTATGAGGGACACGTTACACGTGATATTAAGTTGCGTATGGGTAAATAGTCCTTTCATTGGCTGATTAGCAATTGGAAGTGTTAATGGCAGTTTAGTAAGAATTGGAATATCAACGAAGGAAGGGAAATCAAAGGAGAATAAGAATCCGAAGTCAACAATGTATTTTATATTTTTCATTTTTTAAAATAAAAATCAACTAAGTAATGAAGAAGAAAAAAAAAAGGGAAATTTATAATAGAAATCACGATCAAAGAAAAACGAGTCATTAAATTTATTGATGATAAGATGCAAAGTCGAACCACAAGGTTCTTATGGATGCGAAAAAAAAATGAGTTCTTACGTGCACCTATGCCCGCCAATTTTAAAATTAGTCAAAGTCCAAATTATAATTTCAAAACAAATGAAGTCCGCTAATTTTTTTTAAATACCCATGTTAACCCATGACGAAAGATAATTCATTCACTAAACGTTCCCTGAGTTTACATCTACACATATAAACTCCACATAACTTCGATTCTGAAATATAGATACATAAAAACATGGATGACTTTAATGAATGTATTTGATGCACGATGCCTGGGTAATATAGCCTTATGCCTTCCTTGAATCCGTTGAATTCACAGTGCTAGAATGATATGCATAATCAAGTGTCCTCACTTTATCATTATGTTTAATCCTGAAATTCTGGGAGAACGCAAACTGCGATAAATGTGTACTTGCGTATCGTTCAAAAGACAAAAAAAAAATATTTTTTCAGATTTGCGTTTCTTATGAGAACAGCCGCCCCATTCTCCTCTATTTAATCACTGCGTTTACAGAAAATTTTTAAAATCCTATTTCTTATTTTCGTTCTACGTTGAATCTGTCGGAGGTTGATTCCA
>NC_136520.1:11874655-12039655 GCF_053919585.1 Euprymna scolopes
AATATTATGACTTTATGTTATAATTATACTTTGTTCTTTAGTTTTCATCTCTCGTTCGTATAATAACTACTGTAAATTCTAATTTGTAAAGTTTTGTCTCCTATTCATGCTCTATTGGCATATTGGGTAATTTCACACGCATAAGGTTTTTGCAGATAAATATGTTATTAATAAAACGTCTGACAAAAAAAAATATTCCGATTCATTCAAAACAAGCGTACATGAATTAATTTATTCGATTTTTACACATGGAATGCAAACCATTATGAAATGAATCCTCATGCCAACTTTAGCAAATTAACATCTATTGAATATAAAACTCTGCTAATAACTCCTGAGGAATGAGGTTCCAATTAAGACCTTTATATTGAAATAGAAAGAAAACAAGCAAAATTTCAAAGGCAAAAACTATAGCCACCCTAAACATAATTCATAATATAAAGACATTGAAAATGCGATGGTAGGCCTGGTGTATAGAAACAAATAAAAAGTTCCTCTATAAAACCCTCAAAACCACATTTCTAGCTAATTCAATAACGTTTTAGAAAAAGTAAACCAAAAACAAAAACGAATATAGTCAGCCCTGCTTACAAGGTAAAAACTATGATAAACCTAATTACCTGAGACATACGAATAAAAAACTCATCTATAATATAAATCTAACCTGCCTGTTTAAATGTATGTATGTATGTATGTATGTATGTGTGTATGTTTGTCTGCCTATAACGTTCGACAGAGGCGAAGGGTTTTCACAGAATCGATATCGTTTTGAAGCCCGACCCTTCGGACGACAAATCTCGAAATTTGACCAAAAATATTGATTATTCACTCCAACCTGGGCATTTTTCTACGAGGTAATTTTTTTTTTCGCCAATATTTCCGAAAGCCATACTCTTTTATCCGATTGACTAGCCTTAATTTAAACATTCGTGAGCTCTGCTATGGCGATGGGCGTAACAGCAAAATCGCTACTTTATTTTGTTTTTGTTTGTGCTCACTGCACACCTCCAAACACCCGGGCAACGCCGGCTT
This sequence comes from Euprymna scolopes, assembly GCF_053919585.1. Taxonomy (NCBI): domain Eukaryota; kingdom Metazoa; phylum Mollusca; class Cephalopoda; order Sepiida; family Sepiolidae; genus Euprymna; species Euprymna scolopes. The sequence continues at coordinate 11,875,688 of NC_136520.1, forward strand.
TTAGGCTAGTATATAAATAAATAAACAAATCATATAAATATGTTAGATCTTATACTCTTGTAGTAAAAACCCTGGGGCTATAAATTCAAATATAATAACGAATATTCAAAATTACACCGAGATTTTAGCCCAGACGCATAAATAGTTTCCCATTAACTTCAAAATGAACATTTCCATGAAACTCCTCTGATTTATGTCAACAAATAAAATATACGAGATTTGCTAATTAACTTCGTAAAGAAAACTCTGCCTATCTAACTTTAGCCATGCGCCGACTCAGTTATCAAATTCTTCTTAAACCTTTAGGATAAACAAAAAGTTTCAGATTATTTGACATTTATAACTATTACAAAACAATTCACTCAATTCTACAAAACAATATTCACTAAAAGAAATCTGAGATCAAGAAATTTAATTAATGACAATATCTAGACGATCCCTTATAAACTTTGATCACGAACTGTGAATTAAAAAATACACCAACAGCTTCTGTAAACTACTGGATTGCTCAGACATTGTACAAATAACTGATATTGGAGGTTAATACGTATTAAAATTGCCTAGGCTAGAATTAAAGGATTATTATATGAATATGAAGCCATCACATCTACTACGGCTAGATGGAATTATTATAATATATATATATATATAGCACTATTCTGAATAAAAAGTAATTAAAATTCGAGACTCTAAAATGCCCAAAATACCCCAAACAATAATCGCATCGAATTATAAAAAAAATTGTAATCTAATGAATCTCTTTCCTGCTAACTCACAAAACTAATTGCAAGTGCCAACATGAATAATGGAGGCACAATAATGTTTGCAGCGAAAATATGGAATTTATTTTTACACCGTACCTGAAACACAACCAAGCAAATATTTAATTAATCTCAGCAACCATTCACTTACTTTATTCAATCCTCCAGTAAATATTCATAATTCGAGTTCAAAGGTCTTTTTTCTGACCAAATAATAACAACAATAGAATATCTCACATTCCCACTAATCCCTCCGGGTACTTACTCTACAAACTCCAAATCCGCAATCCAAACTTAAATAAATCTTACTAAATTAGCTATCTCCACCTAACCTTAATAGTCGTACTTACCCTAATAACAGACACCAATTAAAACCTATACACTTCCTCATAAAATTACGCATACGTAACCATATGAATTTTTATAATAATTACAGCAAACGATAAAAAGGGTACACCGCTTACTACTTTAACTAAAAAGTTTCCAAAATATAAAATGGGCTAAACTTAAAATCTAAAACTTGTACTCAATCATTTTGCTCTAAATCGTGTCGGTTTTTTTTTAATATCAGATGCAAGGCGTATGTTAATTTTATTTCCGAATACAAATATTATCAATACTGATAGTTAGATTAATCATCACAGTGTACAACCATGAAAATATTCGAATATAACTGAATGGAAATAAATAACGAAAGATTACCCAGCCTATATCTGAAAACGTAACCCTTAATTATAATAGCCTAACAATCAATATGATAGTGAACCTATGCCGATTAAATGATAATCCTATTGAAAATAACTCATTGTTTCAGTAAACAAAGTCCGCAGATAGCCCCAACCTTATATAAACCACATTGTCTAAATTGAAACATTTACTTAAAATTTCCTTGATTATATATTAATTTATTTTTATTTCGGACTATAATTCGCAATCTTCATTAGTTGTTGTTTTCATCTTTATTGGTTGTTGTTTTTTAACGACGTTTCGCCCAACTATTCTTCTGGCCTCGTCAGGTGGTAACCGCGACGGATAGGAACTTCGAATCTCCTTACTGCATTCGCAGCAATCACTGCCATCCGTAGTTGTTGCCGTATCACCACGTTTTGTTGGCCAAATAAAGACGAGAATAATAGTCCGAAATAAAAATAAATTAATATATATATAATGCTCATCTAAATTAATTCCAATTAAGGAATAATATATATTCCTTGATTATACTTTACTTTTTTCTCCATTTTAACGAAGCTTACTAGTTTCTAGATATCGACAAAATAATTACACTCAGCATTTTCTAGTGTGCCTGCCTCTCAATCGATTAATCCAATAGAGTTCTGCCCGATTGTATAGAATGCGGGTTTTCCTTAAACATGTTTTACTCAATTTAATTTTCCTATAGCATTTCTCAAAATCGCTCATAATAAATTTCCTAAGGCATATTATTTGGCATTATTTCTCTCCTGCTTACAAGCAATATTAGGCTTAAAACAAACCAATATAGTTGTCTTTAATGCCACCTATTTCAGTCAACATATAGATACTTAATAGCATACAAACCAAATTAAAATATCAGTAACTATATAAAACTCAGAAATTTATAAGCATTAATCCATTTACATAAGCCGACAAATGGTCTTAAAACATAACCATTTTATCTCAAAATAGTTTTTATTTAATTGCCTAAACTCCGTAATAAGAGGGTGTTTTTAAGTAGTTCTGGTCGCGCAAGAACAATTTTCCGTAATAATTTACACTCTTTTCTGAATGTAGCACATAAAGAATGTGGGATCATTAACTGAAAGAACAGTTTTAAATAATTTATAAACCATAAATTACGACCATGTAATCCCTACAGCCACCTGCCTTGAAAATGCCGCTGTGAATCCTGACAATGTTATATGGAATAAGTTAGAGAGAGTGGCGACCTCAGTTGAAGTAAGTGCCCCAAATGATGGAGGTGTGAACAGAGCTGAAAGGGAGAAACAGATACAAATATCAAAGTCTCATGTATGATATGAAAAGAAACTGGAACCTTAGAGAGATATCAATCATATCAGTTATTATAGGTCCCACATGGCTTATGAAGAAGAACCTAAAGTCCTACCTAACTATTATTTTTGGTGAACCAAGTGCAAAAGAGATCCAGACAATTTAACTTAAAAGAACAACGAGGGTACTAAAAAGAGCTCTCGGATGGTTTCAATAAAACGCAGGGCAATGTTGGCAGCTGGTTTGACTGCCCCATTCCCAGCAGTAAAATCTTCAAAGGAAGAAAATTTTAGAAAAATACTTAATTTCCTCACAATTATTATTTTTTTCTTAATAATCTAGCCTTGTCACTCTTTTTGAATATATAATTGCATACATATACATCGCCTAGCCGGTCGAGTTTTAATCCTGGCTTGAGGTATTTGCTATTCTAGCCGTACTAAACAGCTGTGATATAGCGAAACAGTATTCTGTAGTAACTATAAATAATCTCTATCTTGGGTTGAGCATCCCAAGGAGCTATATAAGAAACAATCACTCGAATACAAAGCAATACTATTTGTGTAAACAGATCGAACTTAGGTTGTACGGATAATGTTAAAAAATAATTTAACACACCTATCTTAGCAATAGCGAAACAGTTAGAAGCGCTGACTCTCGCCTTGCTAGTCAAGTTTCAATCAAGGGGAGTTGTTCGTCTAGTTGCATTTAAGAACCGTGATACTGCGAAATAGTATGTGTTGTGTCGTGAAACAACCGTGAAAATAAGAACAATCAAGTCTAAGTTCGGTTAAAGGGCACGTGTATTAACAATAATGTGCAAAGGTAGGAAAGCGTGTATATCTACTGGCCTATCAGTTGAAGTGCAGTCGCATCTCTCTCACCGGTGTTGAATTACTAACGCTAATCGGTGTGAATTCCTTGTGGGGTATATGGTTGAAATAAAAAGTACCGGGCATATCTGCATCGCACTTTGGGAAAGAAGAAGGAAAGGATGGCTAGCTAATTTATATACACGAAGGGCATCTTGGGAAGGCGGGGCATGAAGAGAGAAGCTATTTTCCTGCCTCTTCCTATTTTTCTAGAGAGGAGGATATAAAAGCTGTTGAAAATTTCCTGGAGGTTGCAAAAAAAGATAAGAAAAAGAAAAGAGCCGTGAACATCTCTTGAAATGTATTTCGTATTGCTGACGTTCAGATTGTGCGGTGTGACATTGGTGGCGAGAGGCTAAGAGTGGAAACGTGCTGTTGTCGAGCGAGTGATCACTCCTTCCCAAACCCTAGAACGGAATGTTGATTGTAACACTAGATTCCTCTGTTCAAGGAAGGCCGGTATAACCCCCCCCCCCTTTGAAAAATATCCCGTATGGGATTAATAACGTTTTTGTTTTGAGTTCACCCTAATCAATTCTGTTGATTTCCGTTTTCTGTTCGATCTTCTGTTCTCCGGAGCTGACTCTGGTATGGGCACCTGAAAAGTATCAAACACTGTGCCCATGATGTCCTCCTCGGGCGATCTGGTCACCTTACAGTTCGGGTATCTTTTTCCGAATTTGGTTAGTGTGACGTTTGTGCACGAAGTCTGGTCCCTTAATCATGTAGACCATGTTGCTTATTTGTTTCTCAACAATGCCTGACTCCAAGAAAATCTTATTATTTTTGTAAATCTTGTAGAAAACTCTTTCGCCAACTTTATACTGTTTTTTGTTATCTTTTTTTTTATTAGGTTTAGCCTATCCTGGTTTTGTGAAAATCGATCTAACCTTGCGTCCGAACATAACCTCACCAGTTATCTTCGACATTTCGATGTTTGCACTCGAAGTGACTTGTCTTATCCGTCGCCGACCCACTAGCTTTTTTCAGAGCTCTCTTGGATGTGTCACCGAATTTCGCTGTTTGTCCATTACTTCTTGTGTAGTATGGCGGAATTGTTATATGCTCGATTAGATGATCCTCCAAAAAATGTATAAATTCGGTTGGCGTAAATTGCGTTCAATTGTCTGTAATAATGCAGCCTACTACTCCAAACCTAACGAATAGTTCAGAGCGGAAGTTGATAGTTATACCGGATGTGGGATTCTTACATTTTAATACTGCCGGTCATTTAGATAGGCTGTCTACAACAATGAGATAGTAGAAAGCATCTAGCGGTCCTGCAAAATCTAAATGAATTCTAGACCATGGTCGGTCCGGTTTTGCCCACGATCCGAACTGAGACGGAGGAGCTTTCATAGTTAATGCGCATCCTCTTCACTTCCTGATTTTTCCTTCAATATCTTTATTCATGTTTGGCATCTAAACGATAGAGGCCATAAGAATTTTCATTCTTGATATACCTGGATGTCCTACATGGAATTCCTGGAGCATTCTTTTCTGTAATGTCGCAGGAATTACGACCATGTCGCTATATAACAGGACGTTATCGCAAATTGAATAATCTTTTTCATCCAGTTGGTTATAGTTGGTCCTTTCTTTCGTGTGTATAATAAATCAGTCCACCTCTGACTTACTCTTAATCTCATCAAGTGTTACTGGGAGTCCCGTTATTGTGTCACATAACGTATTTTTTTTACTTCAACTTCCGCTTGAATGCCTCCTATTACCATATCCTTCAATGGTTCTGTCTGCTTAGGTATTTACTCGATAACCCGTCTGCATTACCAATTTTATAGATGGTACATACTCCATTGGAAAATTAAAATTCAGAAGTATGGTACCCCAACTTTGGAGTCTATTCGCCGTATGTGGTAGTCCCTTTTTCGATCGTTAATAATGGTCTGTGGTTTGTTTGTAACAGAAATTGCCTACCGTGCAGAGAACGATGAAATTTCTTTACCGCAGATATAATGCTTAGAGCCTCTTTTTCAATTTGTGAGTAGTTCTTTTCGGCTGGCTAATGTGATCGGGATAAATGTGATATGGATTTCACTTCTCCATCATCAATTTTGTGTAAAATGCATGCTCCTATGCCATAGGAGCTATCATCGCTTGCAACTATAATTTCAAGCTTGGGAGTATAATGTGCCAGAAACAAGTCAGATATAAAAGTCTCTTGAATTTCCCGAAATGTTTCTTCGCACCCTTGCGTCCAGACCCAGTTTTGGCCTTTCCTTAACAGTTCATTAATAGGCGACCTTAGTTTATGCACATTTGGCACAAATACATTGTAGTAATTTGCCAAACCTAAGAAACTTTGTAAAGACGCAATATTGTCTGGAGCAGGCATATTCTTTATTGCACTCGAACTATCTGGATCCGGCATTCTTCCATGTTTATCGGTGATTTGTCCCAAGTATTTTATTTTCTCCATGAAAACTGTACATTTTTCCTGTTTTACTTTAATCTATAAACCTGGATCCTTTTGAATACTTGGTTTACATGAGCTTTGTGTTGTTCTTTGCTAGTGCTTTTCATTATCACATCGTCCAGGTACCTACTGCGAAATCCAACCCAGTAAACATAATGCACATAATTTGCTTAAAAATCGCAGGGGCGACTTTGACCCCAAAAGGAAGTCTGCTAAACTTGTACACTCCCTTATGTGTATTAATACATAGCAGATTTGAACACTCCTCATCGACTGGAACTTGTAAGTAAGCGTCACAGCGGTCGATTTTAGAAAAATATTTCCCTCCACTCAGTTTCGCAAGTATCTCGTTAGGGCTCAGAAAAGGATAATCGTGATCTTGTAATGCCCTGTTTAAGCCTGTCGCAAAGTAGGCGCACACCCGAATCTCTTTACTCTTCTTTTTGATGTAAACCGTTGGTGCAACCCACTGACTGCGATCAATTTTTCCGATGACACCCATGTTTTGAGTCTTTCTAATTCACCGTCTACCTGTTCTATAGCGGCGTATGGAACATTTCTTTCCTTTCTGGACACTGACTGCATTTACTTTTACGTCAAATTTTGCTACCGCTTTTGTACACCTTCCCAAACCGCCCGAAAATACGTCTGGGAAATTCTCTTTTAACTACCTCTTAAAGTTTTCTGCCTCCATATGAGCTTACAGTCAGACCCCAAAGTCGAAACTTTTCGAACAGATCAGTTCTAAAGAGGTTGTTTGATTTTCACATGACAAAATTCCTGCTTTTTAGGCCCTGTTCTGGAAAAAATATTCGTGAATAATTCCCCTTCGAAGGTAATATTTTCGCTACTGACGCTTCTCGCCGTTTTATGTTATTTAATCATAGGTGGTCTTCCAAGCCTTTTCCAGGTCTTTACATTAATAATACAAATGTCAGACCCACTATCTAGCTGTAGCCTTACTTTCTTTTTAAACATTTTCACCTTTACATATTTCCGGATATTTTGTTTTTCAGATTCCATTTCCGTATGTTTAATGGATGTATTTCTACCAGATTTCTTTCTACTATGCGAGACTTTATGCCTTTTTTGGTGGCCGTTGTCAAATTGTTTGACTTTGTAGCGACACTCATTGTATTAATGTTTATTTCCACACCCTCAACATAGTCCAGGTAGATATTTCCCTGTTTCTTTCTCTGATTATTTTTTGAAGTCGATTTTTTTCTTTTGATTGGTCTTTTTAATATGCAACACTCCGCTTTCCTCTGACACGACCGTCTTATTTCAATGCAATAAATCGTTCATAGTCTTCCGCTAGGTTTTGTAATTTTTAATTCGGTTCGTTTTCGAGTTTGTTTAAAACACGGCACATTATTACAGCGTCTTTATTTTAGACCAGTCCTTGCACAAATATATATATATTTTTTTTTTACACAGTGATCACCACTTATGAAGACCCGGAAGCCACTCAGGGATAAGGGTTATTGCAAGTACATCACGTTAGTGAGGAGATTTTATCTGCTGATATTTCCTCCAGTCAAAATTCGTCGCAATGTTTGTTCACTATACTTGCATAAATATTTGTTGAAATGACGAGGATGTAGACGTCTTCCTCTCTTCTAGTAACATTCATGCATTTATATCGCCTATGGAAAAGTGACGTTTTTGCAGAAAACAGTACTGTAAGTAGCGTAACTGTTTCTTGGAAGCTCAACTCACTGGTATTTTGGGAGAATAAAATTCACGAACTTTGTATGCTCGGCTGTTCCCAATTTCCTTAGCAAAATCATAACTTTTTTCGCATCCGTCCAGGTACCACAATCCGATACAAAATTATCCTCATATCGTCTATAGTACTGGACGAAAGTGACATCGTCGTCTGGATTATAATTGAAATTTTTAATAGCGGCCAACACAGCTGCTTGAGAAAATTATTATGATTGTTATGATTATCGTCCGCTTAATTAACTGTGTCACCTCCAGAATGTTGAATGTGCTGCTTTTGCGACGAGAGATTGTGCACTGCCTGGAATTGGAATAATTCCAACAGTGAATAGTTGAATTTCGCATCCATCATACGAATTCAATTTACAATTTACGCTTGTATTACATAAATACTCCTTAGTAAAAAAAAAATCAACCAAGTTTCCTTTCCCAATGCTTTTGTTTGAATTTGTTGAACGTTATATTTGTAGTATTACTAGAAAAAATATAGCGAAATAACATTTGTTTAACATTATTTTTATTTGCACACGTTTTTACGTATCAAAAATAAAATCCGTCGCTTTAAATATCCGACGAATTCGTATGGGAAACTTTGAGTTTTTTTTTACCCTCTTTGCCTTTTCCAAAAAATGAAGTGATTCTCTAAGTGTTGCTAAGCACAAATGACGTACGCGAATAATTATTTTTCACGGCCTGTCTCTTTTTCCCTTGATAAAATTAAGCGTGTTTTTTTTTTCAAATCCCAGATAAGCTTACACGGTATTTGCTAGTTGGTTTTGAACATTTAGTTTTGCAGAAAAAAATTCTTACCGAAGGAAAAATTGCTTCTGGTGAAGAAAAAATGTATCGTTTTCCCTTTCTAAAACACTTAGTGTGTACAATTATTAAATAATTGACAATATTCGCGTTATTCGCTGTAGATTTTGGTAGCAAGTTTTTTTTCCAGTCGCCAAATTACTATTGTAGTAATTAATTCGCTGTTAATTATTGCGTATCCTAATATTGTTTAAAATGACGAGGATGTTCTGCCGAAAAGAGTTTACGAATCTTTATTTCAATCACTTTTGGTGATTCTCCGCACTTATGGTGGTTTCGATTCCTTGTCGCCAAGCTGCTGTGTTGTGGAACAAAAGTGAAAATAAGAACAATCAAGTCGAGGTTCGGTTAAGGAAAAACTGTATAAATAATTAAGTACAAAGATAGGAAAGTCTATATCTGCTGTGCACTGGGCTAGGAGTTGAAGTATCTCTCTCATCTGTGTTAGTATTTCTAGCGCTATTTATGGTGCTAATCGGTGTAAATTCATCTATTAAAGGAAGGCCGGTCTAACAGTATGGTAGTTGATTACTATATATATATATATATATATATATATATATATATATATATATATATATATATATATATTACCATGTATGTATGATTAAGATATGTATAACAGAAGTAACTTCTTGATAATAGTATCACAGAAACCTCCCATTAGTATGGCGCACGTCTGTGACTTTCTGCGAATTTTCGTGATGATATGTACCTTGTCTGATATAATACTTCATCATATATATATATGATTTCTTCCAGTCTGACCGGCGGTGCCTGCTGGGAAGTGGGTTGGCTCTTCTGGATTATGGCTCTTTCTTGTCGTATGGATGACGCCAGCGGGTCCGTACTTGCCCACGTTGTCTTCGATCCAAGTCGACACGCGCTGAGGAAGTCGGGTATTCTCCAGCAATTCACTCCAATCAGACTGTTGTCGTCATAAGAAGAAGAAAAAAGACAGAAGACGTGTTATGAGTAAAAAGTCTAAGTGTATCATAAAATCAGAAAAAAACACTAATTACTTGTATAACAGTTGGGTGTGTTGAACGCTGCGAACATATGGTTTTCTAAATTCATTATCGTGGTAGTGGGAGGAGTTGCATGCGGTTCGCTTCGTCTATCGATACGAGATTCGACACGGTCGGCCTCTCGTCCAAGATCTTCTCGGCTGCTTTTCCTGACGTCGACACACACGTTGATAGACAATTTTTCTTTTATAGATATAGAGATTACTAGCAGGGGTGTCCGGTGTTGCCCGTAGGTGCGTGTTGAGAAAAAAAAAGTTGTAGTAGGAAGGCATACTCGAAACCGTACCGCGAAGGAGGAAAATAACGCGGGAAAAACGTGACGTCTTTGCTGTTACGACCACCGCCAAACCGGAAGTGATGTATGTTTAAGTTAAGGCTAGACAATCGAAATTAGAGAACGACTTTCGAAAATATCGGCGAAAAAAGCGACCTTCGCTGTAGAAAAGTGTCCAATTGAGTGTGAATATATTAATGTTTTAAGCCAATTTTTCGATATTTTTTGTCTGAAAGGTCGACGTTCAAAAAGATACTTATCTCGTAAAAATCCGTCGCCTCTGTCGAAAGTTTTAGGCAGACATGGAAACTTACATATATATATTTATATATTGGAACTCATATTTTCGACCCAAATCGATAAAAAAAATCTTGCCCTATCTGTGAATACCGTTTATGTAATATTTCAGATGTTTAAACCAGAAATTGTCCGAGTAATTTGGTAGAGACCTAAGCGGTCAATTTAAAAAAAATCACCCCTATTATGACCCATTAACATTTACTGTTTGGGGCTTAAATCAAGTTATTAAGATAGATGCATGTCCAAGAAACTTATATCACACATTTGGAGTGTGTAGCCCTAAAATCGCGGAGGAGTTTGGTAGAGTTGTCACAAGTCAAATCGTTGAACTTTGACAACTCATAAGCCAAATTTCTGGTCGAAAACCGATTACAAAAATTTCCCCAAATCTCCATACACTTTATATAAAATTTCGAGTTTGTAGACTTAAATTTGACAGAGTTATTTTGTAGGGAATTGTACACAGACACACACACACACAGCCAGACGGAGACTTTCACTTTTATAGATATATAGAGAGATTAAGTACTTCAGCTATTTTATTTATTTATGTACTTGAATTTTTCATTATTATCAATTCATGTTTTGCTATATTTTCCTGATGCACACACACACACACAGACACACACACACACAAAACCATAAGCACACACACACACACACAAACAGACACACACGCATATGTATATTTAAGGAAATTGCTGTCATTGATTTTGTCCAATGGAAAAAAAACGACGGACAAACCAACCTCCATGTTTAACAAACGGTTACGATGTATTATATGATCTTTACCGTTTGACACACTATAAACACATCATAAAAATAAAATATAGATATTTTTTTTTTTTTTTTTTTTTTTTTTACAAAGGCATCACCACATTATCAAGGCCCAGAGGCCACTCAAGGATAAGGGTTAAAGAGTGTACAGTAGAAGTTGGTCAATATAGTAATCATTAGTAATGAAAATTTGGTAAATTTAATAACTTATATGGAACGGCTCATCAAGAACTTATTTACCTTAGACTTGAACACAACCATATTGTAGTCAGCCGGAAAGCAGGAAAACGGAAGACAATTCCACAGGCGTGCAGTTCTAAGAAAGAAGCTTTGTTCATGGAATCTACGTTTAGGTTTAGGCACAGATAAAGAGTGGGGGAAATTATTGATAGTGTTTACAGCTAGACGAGTGTTTCTTGTGAAAGTTTGGCGAGGGGGGACCATAGATTGAAGCTCAGTTGAACACTTTCCATGAAAATAACGATACATCAGAGACAAACTCGCAACATCTCTTCTGTGAGATAGAGGTTGTAAGGAGGAGAAAAGGACATCTCCTACGAGGCTACGAAGTCTATTTTGAACTCTATCAAGGCAGGACAAGTCCTTTCTAGCAGCTCCTGCCCAGATGTGGCAACAGTATTCCATCCTTGGACGTACCTGGCTCTTATATAGATAGAGAATAGCATCAGCAGTGAGATATCTACTGGATCGATAGAAAGATCCCACCATTTTTCCAGCGGCCTTGGCAACAGATTTGATATACGTGTTCCATTTAAGATCAGGAGTAATGGTCAAGCCCAGAAGCTTGTCAAAACTTGAGGCCTCCTGAAGACGAGAGCCATTCATTTCAATTGATGACAAATGTGGATTAAAATGTTGATGATGTAAAGAGAGAAGCTTGGTTTTAGATGCATTAAAAGTAACCAGCCACTCCTTTCCCCATTGTACTACATGCTCAAGATCAGAGGAGAGAGAATTGGAGAGTACTTGCTCGTTTACTGTCTTAGATGTGGTACCATAAATGGTAGTGTCGTCAGCATAAATGTCTACAAATGATGTAAGGATATGATTTGGAAGATCATTAATGTAGATCAGGAAAAGAGTTGGGCCCAGGATGGATCCCTGAGGGACACCGGCATTAATACTGTGAGCTTCTGATTTTTGCCCCTCAACTACTACTCTTATGAACCTATCAGAAAGAAATGATTTAATAATTGAGAAGACTTTTCCAGCTATACCATAGCTAGCGATCTTATGAAGTAAACCTTTATGCCATACCCTATCAAAGGCTTTAGATATGTCAAGAGCAATTGCCCTAGAAAGATTGCCACCGTCGAGAGATTTGCTAATCCTATGCGATATAACTGTAAGGACATCTGCTGTAGATCTAGCAGAACGGAAACCATATTGAGTGTCACTAAGAAGGTTATTTTTGTTGAGATGTTTGATTACTTCTGTATTTAACACAGATTCTAGCAACTTACTCATGACGCACAGGAGACTTATTGGCCTGTACTGAGAGGGGGATGAGCGATCACCTGAATTCTTAAATACAGGGCATACTGATGAGATTTTCCAGGGAGATGGGAAACTATTCTCCTTAAGACAACGTTTAAACAGTTTTGTAAGTATGGGCGCTAGTTCTGGTTGAAGTTTTTTGAGTACTATAATTGGAATACCATCAGTGCCAGTTGCTTTACTGGAATCAAGGTTTTTGATTAGCTTGGCAACATCACGTACAGATATACGTATATCACATAGCCTGTTTTCTGATACAGGAGGAAATATTGGGGGTTGGCGGTCTTGGTCGCAAAGGGTAGAATTAGCTGCAAAGTTCTTGACAAAGAGTTTGGCTTTGTCTGATGCTGACGAGATTACCTCAGGTCCATTGATAATAGTTGGGATGGAGCACACGCTTCTGTTCAGGATTCTGTTTGCTATTTGCCAAAACTGGTGGGAACCAAGCCGCTGCTCAGCTACTTTGGACTTAACAGATTGAGCATACAACTCTCTTGCGTTCCTTATTACTTTCTTACATTTCTTGATATTTATATGAATTTTATTTAGTTCTCATTTTTGTAAAAACGATTAGATGATTTATCGAAATATTTAAATAAAATATTAATTAAGAAAAACTAGATCATTTTCATTCGTCTTAGTGCGCCTATGAGCCTTAATATTTTTCTCGTCGAAGTTATTATTTCTTACAGTATTAAAACAAATGCATATATTACTATTTGAAAACGAGGCTATATCAGAGTAACGTAACCCTCGTACTTTGCTTAAGTTTGCCAGATTTGTTATTTAAGCCAAAGTTCGTTATTCTGTTTTTATGAAGTGTTTAGCCTTCAAAAGATGTATTCGACCTTTTTCAAAGCAGTAAGAAAGAACTAAGCAGAAGAATTGCTCATATGTTGTGCTATGTTATGTTTTCTTAATATATACTCTAAACACAGCCTATGAGTTGCTTCTTTAAGGGAATATAATAAATAGTTCCGTGTAAAATAATGGTGCACATATTCCTCCGTTTGAGAAGATGCACCCTAAATAAGCCTAAATATTACATAAACCGAAACTTTGCGAAAAATAACACCTGAAATTAGAACAGTAATCTTAATAATCAAAATAATAGAAATTATCAATACTTATATTCAAAATACAGAAACGTAAGAAGCAGAATGAACATATCTGACATTTCTTGTAAGTGAACGCAATGATCAACAGATATTTCACCAAGTTCAGCACATGAAAATATTTTCATTACAAGTAAAACCCGCACGTGTTAAACATATGGAGGATTTCACAAGATCAGAAGTAAGGAATTCTTTTCAGAAGTTTCTCAATCATCGCAAAAACGAAATAAACTAAAATAAAACGGACATAGTTCCTTAAGATACGTTCGCTATATCTACGCGTTTTATAATGTATTTTTCTAATTCCGCTGTGATAGATTGGTGGCCTATAAAAAAATGTCATCACATTCCGAAAACGCTTTTTTTTATTATTTCAGTGAAGTCTGACAATCTGATATTTTTGTAATTAGATCGCTCATCTTCTTCGACGCTCATCTATCTATCTATCTATCTATCTATATACACACACATATATATACATATACATATATATGTGTGTGTGTGTATATATATATATTGAATAAGATTATTGATAATTTATAATTAAAAATTAAATATCGGTTTCATAAGGAAGAACACACAAAATCAATAAATTGTACGATCGTTTCGGAAACGATGTTTTTATTGAGATAGACAATAAGTTTTGGGCAAGAATTTTATCATATATTTTTTGGAAACAAAGTATCCTCATCAACAAAATTATTGGTTGTTTTTTTAAGAAACCAAAACATAAACCTAGCATTTTTTTTAAGTAAGGCACATGTATCCGAACAATATTTAGAATAGTTACTTTTTGATATTGATAAACAAAGTAAGATTGAATGAAAAGAAAATTAAAAATAAAAATAAAATCGGGTTGAAGGGTAAGGTAAAGAGAGGATATTTAAAACAAAAATGTAATATATATATATAGATGTCTCGTGTCGCGGGGTTCGAATCGTTCGACTGGTAGTAATCGTGACACCCTGCACTGAAGAATCCCGAAAGGATGAAACACTAGTGTCTGTAGGTATTTAATTATTATAGTAAAAAAAATAATTATGACAGCCCCTTTAAGAAATTCGTTTCTTATCGTTGAGCACTTTCAGTTGAATTAAAAGTCGGTCAATTTAGCTCTTATGCGTAGATCATCATATAACGATTTGATCACTGTCTGTCTGACGTAATGAACATTTAAATTAAAATGTTTAAAATTCAACGCTATTTCACACGGTTAATGGTAGCCGAATGGATACGGCCTCTGCTAATCGAGCCAGAGATGTCTCGTGTCGCGGGGTTCGAATCGTTCGACTGGTAGTAATCGTGACACTGAAGAATCCCGAAAGGATGAAACACTAGTGTCTGTAGGTATTTAATTATTATAGTAAAAAAAAAAATAATGATATATATATATATATATATATATATATATATATATATATATATATATATATATATATCTTTTAACGCTTCGCCTTCTAAAAGTTGTATCATCGTCAAATGTGGATGGTAAATGTAGTTTATGAATATGTGAAAATGTTGATATATACAACATTTCAAAGGAAACGCCAATGGAATGATATTACCAGTTTGGAATCGTTATTAACGCGATATTTGAAATAACCTTAAATGTTTGAATTACAAAACGAGATAAATATATTCAACTAGAAAAATAAAGATTTTACTATTCAAAGGGAGATAACCACTAATTAGTTATAAGTTGAATCTTTTTATATAATAAATTACTGTTATTGGTAGTAATTAAATAAAAATAATATTTTAGATAGCAATTATAATATTCATAGAATGTACATTAATAAAAATAGTAACATGTAAATATAAAGTGAAACAGATAATAAAATAAAATAGAAAATAATAGTAAAATTAACAGATAAGATAATAAAAAAAAACTTAAACAATAATAGTTATTAATTTATAAATTATAAAGTTTTTAGAGAGATTAGTAATAATAACATTTTATGATTTATGTTTGCTTGAATTTGTCGAATCTAAGCCAACGTTTATGAATGCATCCCGAAAAAAATCGTATTTTTAATTCAAGAGAATGGTTTATTTTCATTATATTTAAAAATCTTAAGGGGTTAATATCTACAAAGTGCACAGAATCTGCCCCCCCTCATATATGCTTTATATGATCCTATTATTTCTCATTTTAAATTAAAGGGAATATTTCTATGATTGAGTCACCAAATATTATTACATAAAGCAGTCTGGTAAGGATTTGTAAAGGAGAGCTTATGTGTTAAAATGCTATATAATCCATATGTGGAACCGAAGTAGATTACATTTTGTTTATTATATTTATTGCCAGGTAGATTAGGAGTGGTATTGGTATGTAATAGGTTTGGTTGTATTTGATTGGTAGATTGGTTAATGGGGTGCAGTTATTGAATAACTGTGTGGTCGAGTTAGAATGTTAAAAGGGATTTGTATGGTTGCTATTAACATAATTTATATTTGGGATTCTATGACACCGTGCAGCTATAAATCACATTATTAATCTTGCAGGTACCTTGCAGAGGATATTTATTTTTGTTCTAAAGTTACGGCCTGCTATAGTTTCTAAATTTGCATTTGGTATCTTACTAGTTTTTTATTGTTAGAACACATGTTTATGCAGGTTTGGCATAGTTGAGTAAGACACTTGCGCGTGTTCTTGTTAAGGATTTTATTGTATCTACGAGGGGCTTTAAAAATTTTGTTCTAATATTTAAAGAATTTACTGGCTATGTTTGTCTCAAGATTTTTAGAATGTCGAGGGTTGAACCATAGGATTTCCCTATGTCTGTTTTTACGCTTACAGATGTTAGTTTGTTTTCTATTTGTGGTAGTGGCTAATGCTTGCGGTTTAATTTGGTTTGTATTGTATTTCAATTATTTTTTGAAATTCGTATGCGGGATGATATAGCCATATTATACGTGATTATATTTATAATAGGTTTATTATAGTTTTAAATTTAGTTTGTTTTTATCATTTTTTAGGTGTTTGATTTGTGATTTGTATGCTGAGTTTTTAAGGGCCTTATTGTAATATTTTCTGTTTTATATATAGGTTTGTTAGAAAATAGTTCAGAAATTCTTAAGGAAATATTGGGAACTATTGATTTCAATATTTACTTAGGGTTGTTTGATTCATTTCCACCTTATAGCCAATAAAAAAAGATCATAACTACACCAGCCCTCAAAGGAAAATAAAAAAGAAAACAACAATAACAGCTCCTGATGAAAATCGGATGCATCGGTAGAAAACGGGTTAGGAGACTATCGCTGAAGAACAACATTTGGCCGCCATTTTACATAACATGCCTGCTAGTCTCAAATAGACCACTAGGCAAATAGAAAAGATATCTCGAAAAAAAGGGAAAAGAATAACTCTATCGTGTTCAATCAGACATCCTTGAATAATGATTGCTGCCACTATATATATATATATGTATATATATATATATATATATATATATATATATATATATATATATATATATATATATATATATATATATATCTGTGTGTGTTTGTGTGTGCGTGTGTGTGGAAAAGCGTGACAGACAACTCAAATAAGTAACAAATTTCCCTTCTCGTGGTTTTGTGATAGGCAGACCCTACAACATTAAACACAAAAGCCGAAAAGTACATAAGAGTATAAAACAATAATGAAATAAATAGATAAATTCAGGCGGAGAAAGTCGACCCCCGACAGATTTATGGCTTCGTAGATTAACACATTTCATGTGGAATCGTGCTCATGAGTTTAACGATGTGTCTCTCTTTTTGGTGAGTTGCCGGCTTCAAAATAATTGCGGAAATACACGATAATTTATAGCGGACGAAAACAAATTATGAATAAATATCCAATACTCCAAAATGAACGATGAAAATTAAAACAGACCAGCCTTGAATATATATATATATATATATATATATATATATATATATATATATAAATAATAAACTTATAATAATTAAAATAAATTTACTCACATAAAATTAATATACGGCAGTATAGATTTATGCGTAAACTTTAAGTAATTACTTCAAAAGTGCTCAATACGTAGGTAGAGCTAGTTAGTGAGTTAAAAATGCATATGGCGATAAAGCTACACTGAATATTCCGCGTTTTATCCAGTCTATGACTCTTCAGGCTTATGCCCGAATTTTGTGATTGTTTGTCGTTTTTAAATGCGCGTCTTCTATTGAAAAGATGCGCATATAAAAACGACAAACAATCACAGAATGCGCGCATAAGCCTGAAGAGTCCTAGAGTGGATGAAACGCGGAATATTCAGTGTAGCTTAATCGCCATATACATTTTTTTAAACTTACTATATATATGTATATATATATATATATATATATATATATATATATAAATAAATATATATATATATAAATAAATATATATATATAAATAAATATATATATATATAAATAAATATATATATATAAATAAATATATATATATATAAATAAATAAATATATATATAAATAAATATATATATATATAAATAAATATATATATAAGTAAATAAATATATATATAAATAAATAAATATATATATAAATAAATATATATATATATAAATATAAATATATATATATAAATGAATATAAATATATATATATATATAAATATATATATATATAAATATAAATATATGTATATATATATAAATATATATATATATATATATATAAATATATATATATATATAAATATAAATATATATATAAATATACATATATATATATATAAATATAAATATATATATAAATATAAATATATATATATATATAAATATAAATATATATATATATAAATATATATATATATATATATATATATATATATATATATATATATATACATATATATATATATTCAAGGGATTTTTCATTGTATAAACAAGCAGAAGGGATTTTTCATTGTACACACATGCTGGTCTGTTTTGATTTTCATCGTCCGTTTTGTAGTCTTGGATATTTATCCATAATTTTTTTCGTCCTCCATTTTTATGTTTTTTACATTACTCCCTGTGGATTGAGTACTTGTTAATGAAGCCAGAGATGGCTTCTGTTGACGGGTTCGGATCTATCGCCTTGTTTTTATCGTGACACCCTGCACTGATGATTCCATAAATTATGAACACTAGCACGACATCATTATTGTTTTCGTACACAGAAACACACTCACACATGCACAAATATATGTTGTAGGTTACTAGGATATATAAATACCCCAATCCCGTTACAAAAGAATAATAGAACGAATGGAATTGAAGGAAACTAGAACTCAATTGATGGATAAGATAAAGGTCGTTTATTTGCTGTTGAAAGAATGAACGTTTTAGTTATAACATGTGTTCATGTCCGCACGTGTGTAACCATTGTCCATTGCGGGACTGGTGTTTTAAAAAGAATAGGAAATGTGTGTTCATCTCAAGTTCGTGTCACTATCGTTTGTTCGCGCGTGGGAAGAGACGTAGGTGGTGTAGTGAAAATGAGAATGATAGTCCAGCGTGTAGACAAAGACGAGGATAGAGGTTAAGCTGTACGCCATGTTAGCAGTCAGCTACGCGGTGGTGTTCTCAGGGACCAGTAGTAGATAGCGGGAGAAAGAGTGTGAATGTGTACATACGGTCTGTTAGCTCGTGCCCCGCAGGGGTCGTAAACGCTAGCGAGCGTGCGCCGCCCGAAAGACAGGCGGCTGTTTAGCCCAACCTCTCTGGTGGAGAGTTGGTCCTAAAAGGAGGAGCCGCTTGTTGCTCTCTCTTTATACTCGTATCCGGTGGTCATTTGCGTATGTGTATATTTCCTTAGGAAGCGGAAGTAACGTCGTCCATGTGTGCGTTCGTGTGCGCGTGTGTGAGTACATGTGTATACGTTAGCGTGGATGTATATATATATATATATACACGTGAATTCGAGTGTATGTACGCGAACGTTAATATATGTACGTGCGTGGACGTGGGCGCATATGTTTGTGTGCGCGTATGTATATGACATAGCTTGAAATATGAATGTGTGTTTTTCTGCGAGACTAGAAAAGGCTCGAAAAATATGTATATATATATATATATATATATATATATGTGTGTGTGTGTTTAGTCAATACATTGGGGGAAAAAAAGAGTTGCTGTTTGACTTAGACCCTGTTTAGTCAAAAACTATTTTGAATCAAGAAAAATAATGCTTTCACCAAATTATATGAAAGACAGTTATTGTCGAACGAGGCAATAGACCGCTTTTGTAGTCATTTCTTTCGTTATTTTCAAAATGGCGTTTATCGTGTTTTTGCATTCGGAAACACCCATCCATATACATATAGATAGATGTATATTATATGCATATATATGAATGTATAAATATATATATATAAAGTCCCAGTTCACCTTAGGTTCAACCATTCCTTTGTGTGTGTATTTTTTTAGCGGAAAGCATATATATGTAACTAGTGATCTGCCTTTTTAAAATCTAGGTGTAGTTAAGTGTGATTTTTTTAATGAGTTGGAAACTTCATGACTTCATTTTCTGACATTTTTCTCTTTATAAGTCTCTCTCTCGTCAGACATATATAATTACTTTGTGTATAGTAGACCGTGTAGATGTAAATGTCAGTTGATTTTAATGTTTTATGTATAAAGTGATGAGATGGTATCGGTTAATTCTACTTAGTATTGGTATTTTGAAAACATCGTTTTGTAATTCTAACTAGAAAGACGTTAGAGAAACGAACATCAACACAGAACATTTGATTCCTTTGAAATGAACGAATTAAAGATGCTTACTAAAACAAAAGCAAGAATGTAGGATGGCAGGTTGCTTAATGGTTAATGGGAAGAATTGAAGACCTGGGTGTATCTAGTTCGAGTCAATTTTCTTCCACAGAAACACTTCTTTGTGATGTTGGCAACCCCACAGTCTTTTCCGTCAGTACCCGATGTCTTTTCCGAAGTAATAATAATTTGGAAGATCTCAGAGAAACGTCTGGTTTACTCAAAATGGCTGACTACAGTGTTCTCAAGAATAAAATACAACAAGAATAACAAAAGCAACAATTACCATAACACGGAGATGCGGTGGCTTATCAGTTAACGACTCAGTCTGACAGCATGGGTGTGCTGAGCTCGAAACCAGTTCGCTCACCAGAAGCTGTGGAGCGTTCGTAACCTTGACGCTACCTCTCCAGTAATTACCCGATATTCTTCTATGAATAAATTACTAATACAAAGATATAGAGGGAAAAGGATACTAATGAAATCACCATGAACGATTTTCAACAACACCACCAACAACGGCAATCCAAGCGCCCAAAAGGCAACCGTTTATATTATTTGTGTATACAGAAACACTGAATAGATTCTGTCGAATGCAAACGCCTGCAAACCAATCTTCTTGTAGATGTACGGCGCCATTACGCAACTTGCATCAAAACCACTTCCTTTTCAATCGAAACATTCACAGAGTCAAACCAAAAACATGAAAACATGCAATTTATTTTGTATTAAATTATCTGCTATAAACGAAACAGGTCACGCAGTTAAAATTGTGTAATACAAGCCGGGAATTTGTCAGAATTAATGATATATTATGAAAATAAACTATTTTCTTCGTTTTTTTTTAATTGGAAAAATCTGCTGAATAAAATACATCGTCACCTTGCAAATTACTGTTAATGTTGCATGGCATGCCGCATCTAAGCTGTGGCCTAATTGGCTGAGATGAATAATTTCGGAATTGGTAAAACTAATAGGTTTACGACCGCAACGTTATTAGGTTTAAAAGGTGTTATTTTTACGTTTGGAAAAATATGAAAGGGAAGAGGTTATAATACATGCGAATATATCTCTATACGGGATAAAGGCACGGCAAAATCTTTGGTTCAAATATGTATTAGTTTTTAATGTGAGCTCAAAGTAATGCACTATCTTGGAGCATGGAATATATTATACATGTATGTATACGATAAAGTCACGATGACATACCGGTTCTTGTTTAATCAGTGGAGTAAAGCAACATACAGTAGGATCCGTAATAATATAGCTAACAATTCCCAGGTACAACCTGCTTATTCCGGCATTGCTTTTGGTTACACTCGATTTCTCATCTCCACTTTAATTAAGCAATGGCAATTTAAAAATTGGGTGTGCTCGAGTATCGCTTATACTATACTCACTATTACACGCGCAAAATCCGCAGGTATTGCATCCCTTATCTCTAACGACCGAACTATGACCAGGACATAATCTATGTATAAAATAATCTTGGTTTAGACATCGGTTCCTTATAAATAATCGAAATTTAGCGACGTTGAGCCGGGTCACCGGCAGCAGATGTGAACCCTCAGCGATCCCTAAATAGGGATCCCTTGTCACTTACGCACCGTGCTGGTTCTTTGTAGGGAATTCTTAGCAAGATCTCTGACGCAGTAGGACTCGTTGATAAGTTTGGTTTGTGTCGATTTCATCTTCGGGTTGATATGCCGCTGTGACGCTGGAAGTGAATAAATTTTCATGCAAACAAAAGAAAGACAGACTCAGAAATCTCTATTCTACTTGCTTAATTCAAGTTAGATATATAAAATATGATATATACTTATATACAATCGTTCAGTTGTTGAATTTATAATAAACACTGTTGAGTCCCAAATAGATTTAATTAGTCTCAGTTTTGCGGTGGTGTGGTCGGGAAGAGAGGAGCAGCGACGCATCTTTGATTAGTATTACGTTCACTCAAAACTCAGCTCCGACTACTGATTTTGGCGCGGGGATTCGCTTTTGTACGAACCCAAGAACACGCCCAGTTGTGTTTCTCACGATCGGAAGATGGTAACCTCATTACACCTCGCCTGGTATTGTACTAAGACACCAGACTTCCCTGAGTTGGGGTTCGCTGGCATCGGAAATGAAATTATATTTCGGTATGTTTCTTAAAGTTACATTAAATTCTCACTGTCACCAAACAATCAGATTTATATGTCGGTTTCATAAAAAAAAATAAGAAAATCTGTAATTCACTCTTCTTTCAGCGGGGTACGTTACCGTTGCCCTGGCATACAATACTACTTAACAAATAACACAAGCAAAGTTGCACCGGCATTTTCCAAGGTTTCGTGAGTCTCACCTTCCCCCAATGAGGAGCCCTACGGATCCTTGGGGCGGTCACAAGCACAATAACGGATGACCATTGAGGAAGTCCAGTTGCTGTCTGTGCTTATCGTTTTTCTCCGCTCTTTTGCTAGTCGCCTTGCAACTTAAATCTAGCAGTGCAGTACATATTCTAGAAATATATGTGAAGAGATCGCGTGAACTTGCCACAGGTAGACGTACAGGTAGCTTTGCAGGGGCCATTCATTATCTTTAAAGCCTGAACGGAGACCATAGCATAAGATATGTATGCAATAACATTAGTGACGTACCGGATACTGATAGATCAGAGATGTTAAACGACACTAAGCTTGGTGTAGTATTAAAATGAACGATTATTTAGAAATTCCAGTTTTTGTCATGTAGCAAATAAGGTGCATACCTTAATAAGTATTTGCTAATATTTTCTCACGTCTGATGAGATGGTAGACATTGAAATCCTATAAGTTTAGAAGATTAATTTCTAAAGTATTTTGCCTTGATTAGAATAATAACACTTCTTTGATATGAAACTCAACCACTTCATTTCATTTCAATGAGAGTTTTTTTTAATTCCTTGAATCACAATTTAATTTATTTGCTCTATCTTGTACATCGAGCAATTCTTGTTTAGATGGGATAACTTTTAGAATATTACTACCAGTAACATTTTGTAAACTTTACAATCTCACGTTTCCATAACAACTGATTGTTAAATAAAAACTGTTCTGAAGTATATATATATATATATATATATATATATATATATATATATATATATATATATATATATTCTTCTTCTTCTTCTTATTATTATTATTATTTTCGAGGGTAAACAGTTACATTTGGTCGCTACAAACAGCCATCTGCGTCAGTCAATCGGGCGTCTTACTTGAGTGAAACAGACGGTTGTTTGTAGCGACCAAATGTAACTGTTTGTCCTCGAATAAATAATAAAGAAAAAATTGCTCTTGTTATCGAGCACTATCTGACAAACTCGTGGTATTAATGTGTCCTTACTTTTGAACATCTCAAACCTGAATATATATATATATATATATATATATATATATATATATATATATATATATATATATATATATTCATGACAATCAAGTACAAGACAAACTTCTGGGATTGACCTTTACCGTGGCCTGCGTTATAAAGATGGCCAGCCAGCTGAAAAAATGACGTCATCGCCGAGGTCCCAACAAGCAAGATATGTGGAACTCTTAGACTGTCAATAATGAACAGTAATTTTTACAGACAGCGTTACAAAACTTCAAAATTGGATTAAAATAAAGAAATAAATAAAGAACACGATGATTTATACTGAAACTCATCTAATATTAATGATAAAAAATAATTAAAAAAACACAAGTTATTTGTTTAAGTATATTATAAGCAATTGAATATTTCGTTGTATTATAGATTTTAAAGAGTAGAATGCGTTCTTTAATTACTTATAAATTACATTTTAAAAAGTGAAGGAACACGATTTGATTTGAAATAAACTTGAAGTTTATTTAATATAATTAAATGACAATTATGCATGTAAGATTATGAATATTTGAAGCAGAACACAAGCAAAACATTTGATATGAGTTAAGACAATAAACAAATATTAAAATTAAATTTTTTTTAATCAAAATGAACAATATTTTTTTTTAATCAAATGAATATTTTTAAATCAAAATAAATATTTTTTAATCAAAATGAATATTTTTTAATCAAAATGAACCACAATATTTTTTTTTCAAAATCAAAAACAATATTTCTAATAAATTCATAAAATATTGCACAGTAAAAAATAATAAACCTAAAGAAAAAATCATGTTTCTTATTTAAGATTATTTCACCACATAACAAAAATAACATGCAAAATCATGTTTTTATATCCATATTTTCAGTTTGTTAAAATACGTGGGTTTGTATTACTGTACACATAGATTCGAAAAAGTTGTCAAAAAACAAATATATAACAAATAAATGTTATCAAAGGCAAGATAAGTTACTTTTCTACCAAACTGGATATATTTTTCGTGTTTTTATTCAATGTAACATGTGTATTCAGCTCGAAAAACATAGTGTTTACCGATGTATTCGAAAATTCCAGATGGCGTCTGATTCTCTCTTTTACACGGTAAGTTTGGGAAAAGGTGTTATAAATACAAAACCGGATAAAATACTGTTAAAAACTCGCTCAATATATGTTACCGTGTCATAGGTTGACATATATTCGGCGGGTTTTTAATAGTATGTTGTATAGTTTTTTTTTATTTATAACACCTTATCCCAAACTTACCGTGTTAAAGAGAGAATCAGACGCCATCTTGTATTTTCGAATACGGTAAACACTATGGTTTTCGAGCTGAATAAACATGTTACACTGAATAAAAACACGAAAAATATTTGGTAGACAAGTAACTTATTTTGCCTTTCATAACATTTATTTGTTATATATTTGTTTTTTGACAACTTTTTCGAATCTATGTGTACAGTAATACAAACCCAATTACGTTAATGAAATGAAATGAAAAGACCAGGAGTGAACGTGTTTTTAGTTTAGTTTCATATATATATATATATATATGAAATAAAATGGAGGTGGAAGGACCTGGATACTCAACGTTTCGCCCGATTTATGCGGGCTTCTTCAAGAGGGATGGTTATTGACGAGAGAGTCAGATGTTTGGGGCTATATACAATGATGGGGGAGAGCAGCGTGTTTTCCTTATGTAAATTAGATGTCATATGTACATGTATATACATTTTATGAGAAAAAAAACTAAATTAGAGTAAACTAGTGTAGTGGATTACGTCTAAAAGATAAAATATCGTAGAGATTAAAAAAATTGTGTTTGGAAATATAGCGGTGATAGATTAAATAAATAAAATGACATGAGATTACGAAAGAATCTTTTTTTAAATTAGAAATAATTGAATTGGGATAAAATAGCGCAGTAACTTAAAAGATGGTGTCTAAAAATAAGAATAGGAGGTGATAAAATGGAGTCTAAAAATAAGGAAAACACGCTGCTCTCCCCATCATTATATATAGCCCCAATCCTCCGACTCTTTCGTCAATAACCATCCCTCTTGAAGAAGCCCGCATAAATCGGGCGAAACGTTGAGTATCCAGGTCCTTCCACCTCCATTTTATTTCATATCGTCGGATTTAATCCAGCTCAACAATCATATATATATATATATATATATATATATATATATATATATATATATATATATATAAATAAGTATTTTTAAATTTTATCTTTCTAGCTTTAAAAAAAAGTGTAAAAATTTTATCAGCCGGCATAATTTATTTTAAAATATTGAAAAATTTCAGGAAAATTAATTTTTACTAGATTTTTAAAACATCTGTGTCAACAGCTTAAAAAAATCGTCTCTTCAATAGAACGTGTTTTAAAGAGTCGATGTTGTCTCGCATTTTCATTAGTTTTGTATGCTGTAACACATTTTTTTTTAATATTAGCAATTTATTTGAAGCTTCTTCTTTTGAATGGTAAAAAATTTAGGATGATTATATTGAATTAAATTATAGTTACATCGTGTTAAATACGGGGGGGGGCGTTAAAACTTACTTTGCTGAATGGAGATGGTGTAAAATCTTTTTTTTTTACTGCATTATAATTCTTTATCTTTCGGAAATGAAAATACTGTCACTTTTTGGTCCTTTACGATAATTTCCTCAGCAATTTGGAACGATACACCGTGAAGGCATTTTAATAAAAAAAGAAATATTACACTGACTTCAAGACGTTACGAGTGCCTACCGGTGACTACCGGTGTCACCGGTAAGGACTATCCGTGATGACGTCAGCAGATTAAATTATTTTTGCCCACCGGCGATCTTGTCTTTTAAGACGGTCTTGCCTTTACTCCTGATCTAAAATGGAACACGTACATCAAATATATTGCCACTCCAACTCCGTAGATATCTCACTGCTAATGTAATTCTCTATCTATATAAAAACAAAGTACGCCCAAGGATGCAGTACTGCTGCCATATCTGGGCAGGAAGTGTTAAAAACAGCCTACCCTGCCTTGACAGGGTACAAAATATACTTCGTGGCTTAAGGGGTGGCCTTTTCTCTTCCCTGCAATCTCTCTCCCACAGAACTGATGTTGTGAGCTCTCCTTGTTTTATCGTTATTTCTATGGGAAGTGCTCGTCTGAGCTCCAATTCCTGGTCCATCCTCGGTAATCTTTCACGAAAAACACACCTGCTGAAACCACTGTCAGTAATTTCCCCCACTCATTATCCGTGCCTAAATTAAAACGTACGTTCCATGAACAAAGCTTCTTTCTTAGAAGTGCATCCCTGTGGAACTCTCTTCCATTTGCCTGTTTCAACAACAGAATATTCTTTTCATTGTTTTTACTCTCGAGTATATATCCGACAGTTATACACAGTTAATAAACCGAGAACTACATCGCTCTATATAAAAAGATATCACGGATACACACTCGAGAGTCAAAACAATGAAAAGAACATGCTGTTGTCATGTCCCTAGTTATATATGTGTGTGTTATGTTTATAGGGGAAAATAAGATTGAAATTAAACAAAGAACGATTGACTTAGCTGGAAGCCTGGAAAATCACGGATTACAAGAGAAAAATGCGAGCATTAACAGTAATATGCTTAAGCTTTAACATGAAAAAGTAAAGGACTAGTTGTTAAAACTGGAAAAGAAAACGACAAGATATTCTAGTAAAAAATATAATAAATGTATAACTTACAATATTGAACCATTAGGGCCTTTTTAAATTTAATTCATAACATTATATAATCAATCATTAATGCTGCAATATTTTAGGTTATAAATTTATTATGTTTTTTAATAGAATATATTGTCCTGTTCTTTTCCAGATTTTAAAACTAGTTCTTTACTTTTTCATATTAAATCTTAACCATATTACTTTTCATGCTCGCATTTTTTCTATCGTATATGCTCATGTAAGAATACTTCTACACTTAAAGATAGGCTTATAGTAAGCTGTCCTTGTTGTCGTATACTTCCTTATTTGGGTTCTTCTAAAGGTTACATTGCAGCCACACTATTTGGATTACTCTCTCGCTGGATTAGTCCTGAAGTGATTCTATTATTCTTGTTTACAACAGAGTCCCCACTTATCAAGGCACGAAGCAACTACTGATAAGTGTTAATGAATGTAAGGCTGTAGAGTCGTGATAGTTTTCAGTGTAGGTTGGGAGGAATTTGGATTATTTAAGGGGTCGGTTCAACAAGGACTTGTTTAAATTTTACTTGACGGCTTCCATAATGTAGTCGGACGGGAAGCAGGATAATGGGACAGTGTTCGACGGGTGGATTGTTCTTGGAAACTAACCTTTGTTTTAAGGAATCTGCGTTTAGATTTTAGCTCAGTCAGAAGTGGATAAAATTGTCAGCAGTAATTGTAGCTAGTCGGTTGTTTTGAAGTTTAGTAAGGAGGGAACCATCGATTCGAGCTCAGACGTGCACTTTCCATGAAAATAAAGATAGGGCAGAGACAATCTCGCAGCATCTCTTCTGTGGGAAAAAGGTTGAATGGAAGAGAAAAGGACATCGCTTATTAGCTTCTGAAGCCGGTTTTGAAATCCATAAAGGCTGTATAGGGCGCGCCGAGCATCTCCATACAGATGTGTCAACTTTACACCATTTATGGACACACTTGCCTCTTATATAAATAGAGGATCCCATTGACAGTGAGATACTTACTGAAGCAGATGAATAATTCAACCATTTCTTCAGCGTCGTTGGAAAAAGATTTGATGTATGTGGTACCTCTCAGATCAGGAGTTTACCCAGCCCCAGAAACTTGTCAAAATATGCAGCGTTTTCCCCAAGACGAGAGTCATTGATTTCAATTGGTACCTGATAGAGTCAAGCCAGTTATGACGAAAAGAGTAAAGCTTCGTTAAAGTTTCATTAACATTAGCAAGCCACCTTTTCAGGGGCTATTTTTGTTATTATTATTAGTAGTTTCTTACGTTAAGTAGCACCACGTCTCATCTAAAGCGACTTCCATAACACACCCGAGAGATTACATTAGTAATATTATCTTATGCAGTGTAGCAGAGATGTCATTTAAGTTTTTGACTTTTACTTATTTAAGCATGTATAAACTTATAAAGAACTTAAATGAACAATAGTAAAGCATAATAAAAAAAAATCTGTAGTAAATTTCTCTTGGTTTATCTGCCTTCCTTTCAGACTGTGTTACTGAAAATACTGGTCTTATCAAGTTGAAAATTTGTATGGACCTCTGGTATAAAATAAGGTGCAAGGAACTATGTTTAAGGTATAGGTTCGCTTCTCTGAAAGAGACCACAAGACATTATGCACCGCAGTATCGTATTTAATATAAAAACTTTGCAGAAAAGCACGGGTCCGATAAGTCTAAACTAGTGTATGAACATTTAATAGACTAAAATACAGTGAATAAAGGCGTATAGTATCATCAGCTTAATGTACACACACACACACACGCACACACACGCATACACACAACCACATATCTATCTATCTATCTATCTATCTATATATCTATAAAAACAGAGATGTGTGTGCCACAGACGATTTCTGATTGGTTAATCCAATAATCACATCTCCTAAAAAACAATCGTTTCTACGCTCTTACCTTTACCATAAAATATTATGGCTTTATTTATTGTCCATCTTGGAAGGGTGTAATTTTTTAATAACTTCTTATTTACAAATTAAAAAAATACGAAACTATTATACCAAACTAAACTACACGAAACGCGCACACACGCACACACACACGTTCACTACCGTCACGTTGTTATGGCAACCAAACCCGCTGACTACACAGTAAATGTGATTTTCTTCATTTTCTCATTTCACTCGTGGTCTTAAATTTATTTCGGGTTTGTATTACTGTACACATATATTCGAATAAGTTGCCAAAAAACAAATATATAACAAATAAATGTTATCAAAGGCAAGATAAATTACTTTTCTACCAAACTGGATATCTTTTTCGTGTTTTTATTCAATTTAACATGTTTATTCAGCTCGAAAAGCATACAGTGTTTACCGATGTATTGAAAAATTCAAGATGGCGGCCGATTCTCTCTTTAACACGGTAAGTTTGGAAAAAGGTGTAATAAATAAAAAAACGGTTAAAATACTGTTAAAAACTCGCTCAATATATGTTACCGTGACATAGGTTGACATATATTCGGCGGGTTTTTAATAGTATTTTGTATAGTTTTTTATTTATAACACCTTTTCCCAAACTTACGGTGTTAAAGAATGTGTGAGACGCCATCTTGAATTTTCCAACACATCGGTAAACACTATATTCTTTTCGCGCTGAATAAACATGTTAAATTGAATAAAAACACGAAAAATATATCCAGTTTTTATCGTTTTTTACCTTCTCTGCAGAAGTACAAAAAAACGGAAGGTACTTTTACAGAATGTTAAACTATTCTTTCGAAGAAATTTAGCAAGAATACCTGTAAACCAGGAAATCGGTAAAATGTCATCATGGATGAATACTTGTCTATTATAATTTCTACCCTTGACAAAAACTTAGCCATAACAAAAAAGATTTATTGTTCAGATTGTTTTTGAGATTGATTTCTAAAAAGATATTTTATAAATAAAATCGACTTTAAAATTAAAGACTTAAATTACAATAATTGAATTTAAACATTCTTATTTCAATATTTGGCACATAACACCTACAAAAATGATCACAATGTCAGGATTTCATTTTCTTTCAGAATCGATGGCAAATTGTGTAGATTGATATCTCATTATATTAAATACTAATATTTAACATTAGTTTATCATTTAAGCCGATAAAAAGCCCTTCTTTTTTTTTTTTCGAGTCATAAAAGGATTTGGAGTTTCCTTTCAAAATTAAGACTATAAAAAACAATTTTTATCAGGAGCGAACCTCAGTCGTCAGGTCTGTAAAAAAAAGACGTGGAATAATAAATGTTTTCTAATACAAATTGTTTTTACTTATGTGTCCATTTGTCTCTTTGAAGTTCGTTTGTTTAATATATCGGTTTGCAATATAATTTTGTCATTCTGTCAGACTCAAATTTTAAATCTATATATCTATAAAAGTGAAAGTGTGTGTGTGTGTGTGTGTGTGTGTGTCTGTGTACATTTCCCTACGAAATAACTCTGTCAATTTTTAGTCTACAGACTCGAAATTTGATATACAGGGTACTGAGATTTGGAAAAATCTATGTGATCGGTTTTTAGCCAGAAATTTGGCGATTAAGGGGTCAAAGTTCAACGATTTGAGCTTTGAGAACTCTACCAAACTTCTCCGACAATTTTGGGTCTACACACTTGAAATTTTAGATATAGCTTCCGTGGACATGGATCTAACTTAATAACTTGATTTGAGCCCACAACAATAAATTTTTAGGGGTCATAATAGGGGTCAAAGTTTAAAAAATTACCCCCTTTTTTTTGCTCAGCATACACCTCCAAACACCCGGGCAACGCCGGGCACCCATGCTAGTATATATATATATATATATATATATATATATATATATATATATAATTCAATAGAATCTTATTTAATGAGATTTTGGCACAAACTACAAACCTAAATTCTTGTTCACCTACACATTTTGAAGAATGCACTAAACTACAATATGATTGTTGAGTTTTTAGATGTATTTATAGCATTGCAGTTAGTTTCTCGAAATACATTTTGTGGAAGTATGTGTGAAACAAACCCAGGGATAAAATATTATGGCGAAAGCACAGCCCTTGGCATTACTTGACAGTGAGAGGTCCGATAATTAAGGGACACTTTTTTTTTACCCTACAAAGAGTATACTAAGATTAGTGGTGAAAGGCGGCTGGCTTTGCCTGGGCATAAATACGCTTAAATATGTTATTTTAATTTTCCAGATATATTTTTATAGAGTCGTTATTTCAAAAGTAAAAAAAGCAGTATTCAGATGCTATCAGCTAGAATCGAAACCGTAGCATTCAAAGCTGGTGACGTATCCACTTAACAAACGTGGTACGTATAAAAACCGCTAAAAATTAAAATTAGAAATAAACTTAGATTAATATGTAAAAACTGTTTAACGATTATTTCTTTCAATTTTGAACAATTTTTAACCCCTTAATTTTTTTGAATTAGTTGACCCCCCCCCCCAAAAAAAAAAGACGGCTCTTAAAAATATCTAATCATTTGAGGCCCCTATCGCCGGTCTGCGATTTTTAGTTTCGGAAAAGAGAGGGTTGTAAAATATTGAGAAAGACAGACATACACACAGACCAACAGACAGACATATAGATGTTTATATATTAGATATAGCAATAGTAACATATACAAATGTGGACAGTAGCTCTCTAGAATCTAAGATACTGACAAGTGTGAGAGTGTTGATAATATGTGCTAATCGATAAACTATGGGCCCACCGAAAGATAGCTGTGTGGACAACTACAGAAAAAAAACCGTCCAATACGACTAACGTATGGATAACCGGGGTTTTCACAGTCGACGAAATCGATTCGTTATCTTAACTAAAATATAGAAAAAAATCAATAAAAATACCAGTATCTTTCGGAGTTATGATATATAGCATTTCTTTTATTATAGCGATTCGGGCCATCCGTACTTAAAGCAAGTATTAAATCAATGTCTCTTTATTCTATGCCTCCATATGACGTCTGTGCACGAAGTGACTTGTTTCTTTTCACGTCAAGTTTTGTTCGGATTGTTTATTTGTTGTATTTTTTTTTTGCCTTTATTTTACAGCTTGTCCTTTGCTCTCTGCCATGAGTCACTGCCTTTGGCATTGCATCAATCTTAAGTGAGAGACACAATAT
This sequence comes from Euprymna scolopes, assembly GCF_053919585.1. Taxonomy (NCBI): domain Eukaryota; kingdom Metazoa; phylum Mollusca; class Cephalopoda; order Sepiida; family Sepiolidae; genus Euprymna; species Euprymna scolopes. The sequence goes on from NC_136520.1 coordinate 11,908,291, forward strand.
TAAGCCTGGGGTCTTTCTCAGGGGTAGCAAGACCCCTGGGATGACTAAAACTAGTTAATGAATACTATCTTAGTTTCCTCGGAGCGATATCTGATATCCGTAAGCTTAAGAAGAAGAAAATAAGAGTATTTGACATCTGCATGATAATTTGGTTCGAATTAGTTTAGCTGAAATTTCGAACTGACATTCTAAAGCCATCATTAGTGATATTCTTAAAAAATATGAATGAAAATCTCACGATACTCTAAAAAATATGTTTTCTTTAGATGACGATAAATATGTTATTATTAGGAATCTTCAGACTATTATTCTTATCTCGGGTGTGATTTTCGGAACTTTAATAGATCTCGTTCAGATGAATCCTTCCTAAGCCTTCTAGATCGACTTGTGAAACTGTGTCGGCAAACCAGAAGAACGCGCGAACTGAAGTCCGCATTAAACATCGTTCGGTTAGATGTGGTTCGTAATATGACAGAATGGTTTCCTTAGTTTAAAATAAGAGGCTTCTGATCCCGTTGTTTTGTCCTTTTAGTCGGACGTTCCCGGATCTCTATTCCCGAAGAATACGAGAAAATTACCTGTATCTGTGTAAGAATATATCCGTGTTACAGTTATTGTAAACTGGTTGTTATCTCAGAAACACAATGGTATGTTTCTTACATCAAGTTGCTTCCTATATTATATGTAGCGATTTCCAAAAATAAAAACAAGTAACCAGAAAGATCATGGGAAGGTAAGTGGTTCAGGAGATTTTGAAGACATTTAGATGGTATTTTCTTTGAGTAAAAATCAATCAGGAGTTCATGACCTCGAGGTGTCAAGTCTTTGTTGCAAATATTGACAATGTGAAAGATAATGAAAGCAACATATGTTATTTGTTGCAGTATAATCGATGAGAAAAATTCTCAGCAAATGGATCAGATTTCTCATCAGCCCTGGTTGTCGTTTTTATTTAAACCCTGTATCTTATATTCGAAACGGTGATTTTTGATATTTTGCTGATTTTTATGTGGGTCTGGTCTTTTCATTATAAACAGCCATCTATATGTTCAGATTAAAAAAAAATGATTTGCAAAAAAAAAAAAAAAAAAATGAAAAGCCATTCAAAACTGATTCGGTATCAATTATCGGAAATGATTTTTATTTGCGATCTAATCAATAAATAGAAAATGCCAACGGGTATCGTTCCAAAAGTGAAGGCCCTTATGTTGGTGTTTTACTCTCACTTTTATAAAGCTACATGAACGGGAATAGTACAATTAAAACGAGCAACTTTTTTTGCTCCAGAGTATATTTTTCTGTATAGTCCCCACCATTCTCAATGCACTTTTGCTCAGAATTCAATGACGTATTTCTACTTTTGGTGCACACATTTGATAGAAGTTTATTCTCACATCGTCAATATCTGCAACAGAGAGATAAAACTTTCAGGTAATGAGTCACCATTACAATTTAATTTATTTAAGAAAGCACAGAAATTGTTTTTTTCTTATTAGAAATTATTATATAGAAGTAATTCCTGTGTTATTTAATAGCATTATTATAGAAGAAAGAGCACTCAAATTTATGACTATATTAAAGAGAAAGTACATTTTCGAAACTTTGAATGCTCTGTTGACAATTTAAGGCTTTTATACAGGATTATTAAATACACATTCTATATTATTTGTATAGTTCGAACTACCGTACTCATTTTGAATATCATTCGCACAATATATAAATGTACAAAAAAATACAACTGCGAATTACTTAAAATTTACATCCAGTTATCTCTGATAGAAAAACCACATGGTACTAGTATGGTTCAATAAGCTCGGATTTGTAGTTTCCTGTATTCTTCAGAAATATTCGCGATTTTACAAGCTACACACATGAAGAAGACAGTATGCGACTGCAATAATCACAGGAAAAGATATTCTGTCCTGTAATTTTTTATTGGATTAAGAATCTTACCACTCGTCTACTTCACAAACGGAAATGTACTACAAGAAAAAATCACCTGCTTTCACTGCTATCGGTTTGCAGATTTCAGTTAGGTTCATGGATCGATTAGGGATTTTTGATGTCGCCAATCCACAAATATTCAATGCGAACAGACGGAAATTCAATCTGTGAGTGTAGCTGACAAAACATCGTGTCCCAGTATTATTTCATAAGAACATTTTTTTCTGTTACAGATAATTAAGTCGTTTTATAGGGTACGCCATTAAATATTAAGTTCACCACACAGTTGTGCAGTAATTACGCTTTTGGCATTGGTTACCATGATAGGGGAGGATACAAATACAATTCGTTTGTTTTTACTAAGCTTTCTTTAATAAAAATTTCTGAGCTCCCGGTATCGGCAGAGCATTCGTAGATCTGTTAATTTTAACTTTTACAATAATTTTTTAAAAGCGACCAGGAGAAGTGGCTAAAGTTGCAGATGCATTTTGACGAGAAGCTTTGCAAATGGTTTTAGATGACTTGAATACCTTTGATAAATGATCAGTTTTCCATATTTATTACAACGAGTATCTTTGGCAGGATATGCTACTCGTGGGTCTTTGCATACACTACAAAAATATCAGGTGTATTTTTTTTTTAAGTTGCAGTGACCGGTTGTTCTTGAAGCTTCGTCCTACTATCGTCATGATGGAGGTAGCATGAACAGGTGGGGTCAGCATCAACACTGTATGACTAAATAAGAATTAAACTGCTGTATAACACAATCGGTGGTGTGCACTTGCTCGTAAGCAATTCTAAGTGTAAGGATTCTAAGAAAATGGTTCAATGTTTTGCCTGATTCTTATCGGCGATTCGCGAGTAGATTTCTGGAAAATATCTTATCTTTGGGTTTCATGCATATAGCGTTCAATACATCGATTGCTTTTTTCGTAGGTAACGAAATCTGAGAATTTTGTTGACTGTGTGAGACAGTTAGTTTGAAAGGAGCGGAGGATTATTGATGGGACCTCCCGTTTTTTTTCTGAATATAGAACCCTGATGAATTTTGTAACTATCTCCCGACAATGTTTCCAGTACTGTTCGGCCGAATGGCTTTCTTAATACAGGGGAAATCGCTCCAGTCGCACAAATTGTTCCATTCTTGATTGAATTAATTGTAATGAAAATCGGAAAAAAGAAATTTCGTCTATTAATCTTTTAATTTAATTATAAATCTTACTACTCGTCTATTTGACAAGCGAAAATGTGCGGCTATATCGCTTGGATTATAAAAGAGGAGATAATCCATATTCACAACAGCTATATTGACCGAAACGTAGGGCAGATGACACTTAAGATGAGAATATAGTCCGAATAATCTAAATGATATAACTTATCAATACTAATCTTTATATTTTATAAGAATTCATCGTTCATACATTTTATTCAGTTCCAATGTCGAAATAGGTCGACAGAGAGAGACACACACAGCGCGTGGAATTTGATTGAATGCAATAAGCAAAGCCATCTTTCGGTCTCTCGAATGCCTATAAATATAACTGTCTGATTTTTTTTTTTTTATGTTGCCGTCTTTCTTTTAAAATAGATCATTTTTAAAACATCGGCGTTTGAGTTGATTTATCCACAGATTAACTGCATACGCATTCACGACGATAGCACACGGGTATGATAGTTTTGTATATAAATCGATAAATGCACATTTCCGTACCTGCGAAACTTAATTTAAAATAGATTAAAAAAATAAAAAAACTGAAATGTAAGTAAACATTCTTAAACGATAAATAATCGAAAGGGTAAACCATATGGATGTATGCAGCAAAGTTGACTCAGCAGATACGACTTTGTGGGGAAAGAAGTACACTGGGAACCGTGCAAACGTTCGCTCCTCTAACATGCTGATAATTGGCACAGGCATACACTGAAAAATGTATCTGAAAATTTAAATCACAAAATTATTGGGACAGAGGTATAGCCATGCATACTTATCCAAGAAAGAGTAACGAAAGTCATAGTAAATAGAAACATTCATAGAAGCTGTGCAATTTATATTTAGTTGTTCCAACACATCACAATGGTGACGATCAAAGAGACGGATAAACGAAACACATGTAACGTTCCAGAAAACAAAACAAATATGTAACACGAAAATAATCCATAATAATACTAATAATTGTTGAAGCAGTTACAGTTCCAAAGAACTCGATAAAAACCTTACAGAATTTAGAATCAAATAGCGTGAGACTAAATAAGAGACTGCAATAGTGAAAACAACTGAACTCTTGAGGAAAACCATAGAATGCGGAAAGTTAACTACATAAATTAGACCCACTAATCGACCACACAGAAACTGCAAGCCAAAAAAAAAAGTACTTAGACGAACGCCCTATATGACCCAAATCCTTAAAACATAAATTATGTGCTAACTACCCCCCTGAAATATGATAATGTCAGGATCGACTAAATAGTCGTAAAAGACCGAGGCAACTCAGAAGACTGAGGAGGGAGACGAGATATTCACTATACAATTGGTACATTGTTAGTCCTTGAAACTTTCTGAAGACGTGTTGCCACCTAACTTTTAGTGAAGATCCACCGTCATTGCTAGAGATGACCAAACGACTGTTCCGTTAACATAAAGTCAAGTATAATGATGCCAATAATGGTTTAAAATTATTGAAAAGCTAGGAAGATTTGAAATAAAGTGGAGGTCTCTGGAGTCTGGTTTATGTTGTAAGTGGGTACTCTCTTTTGATGACCAGTGTGGAACTAGAGAGTACTAATAATCATGACTGTTATCAAACTTAGTGGAAGAAACTCTCCCGTATTTGACCCAATCGTGTTCTCTCGCTATGTACGCCTTACCCGGTAACATCAAATTTATTGTGAGACTCGCCTTTTCCATAAATTTATCGCTTTCAGTTTGGCAGTAGACATGTATATTTTTAGATAGCTAAATTATGTCAGAATTTGATGCGATTAAAATGTTGTCGACCCATAAAACCCAAATCAGTATATTGTCTTTGTCTTGGGTATATAAACACGGGTCTGCAGCGCATTGTCTAAATTGTTGGTTAATAATATAATCATGAAATACAGTATTCCAACACTGAGCATTCTGATTTAGACTGTACAATGACTTGTTAAGTCATCACACACTATTTTTATTTTTCATTATAAATCCCTCTCGAGGGGTAATATAAATTTCACAGTCTATTGGAACATTCATACGTCCATTTGATGGATGTTTAGGTCATATTGCGATGCGATTTGCAATACAATTCTGATTGTCGTTAGGTTTGTGCTTGGTGCAAACGTAGAAAAATGTTCTATACCGTAAATTTGATAGCATACTTTAGCGACAAACCTTACTTTTTACTGTTCAACGCCTGGTGCTGTACATTTTTTTTTTTTTTGTAAAGACCCATCTTGTAGAAATCACATGTTTAGCTTTTGGGAGGGGTACGGCCGTATAGGTATAAATTTATTTCAAAACATCTATTTTTTCATGGCTATTTTCCATTCATTACAATGTTCTGAATTAATTGCTTTGTTATAGTTTTTGGCGTATTTTCCATGGAATAGCAATAGTCGATCTGATAATCGTTTTTTATTGTCGACCACAAAAACATCGGATCGACTTTTATTTCTTTTGGGATATCTTTCGACTTTAACATCATCATGATGGATACTCTTGTCTCCCTCATCGTCATTGTCTTCATTTGTTTTAATAATTTCCGAAAATATAATTTTATCCTCTTTATATGACGGGGCCCGTCTTTAAAATTAAATTTTATTTTATTTTTCTCTGGAAAAATACTAAATTGGCTGTACTGTTTTTATCGTATCCAAGAAATATACCTCTATCGGTGTTAATATTTAATTTACTCTTTTTATCTATATATGCGAAGCAAGTTGAACCAAATATATGCATTCGGCTTAATTCTTTTTACCACAGAGAACTTTATATGGAGTTTTAGATAGTGTTTTGTTAAAGCACCTGTTGCGTATATAGGTAGCCGCTATGAGGTTTTGGGTTTTTTTAATTCAATGAGTAGACTTGTCATTTCAAAAAGTGTCCGCCATATTCGCTCTGCAGTATTGTTTTGGTGTGGCGATCTAGGAGCTGCTTTTTCATGCTTGATACGATGGTTCAAAGTGTTTATTAGTTAATTCCGTACTGTTGTCAGAGCGAATACACTTTACTTCACGGTAAGGAGCCATGTCAGCTAAATATATTTTAGTTGCCAACAGAGTATCAGACTTGTTCTTTAAAAAGTAAACCATTATTAAACCTGAATGGTCATCTACGAAAGTCAACACATATCTATAATGTTCTCTGGCCGTTGGTTCCAGTCACAATGCACCATTAATAAGATTTTCTTGGCCGTCTTGTCTCGTATCTTGTTTTGATAGTTTGTCATTTTCCCCTGTGTACAGACGCCGCAGTTGAAGTTTTTTGATGTTTATAATTTTATTCCATCAACTACAGTCGGCAACTTTTTGATATCAGGAATATTGCAGTGTCCAAGAATTTTATGCCATGTTTGTAAATCATGGCAGGCGGTTTTCGATGGGACTGCGCTATTTAGATAATAGCGTCTTCCATTTTCTTTAATGTTGAATAAAGTTCCATTCGGGTAGATCAGTCTTCATTTACTTGGGGCTAAAGTTTATATTTGGATCTTCTTTAATAGCAGCTTGTACAGAAAATATATTTTGTTTAAATGTTGGGATTAGAAGGGCGTTTTCTAGAATACAGAAACATAGACCACCTTTATAGTTCCTTAGCGAGATTTTAGCATCGCCTCTTTTCAAAACGGTATCAATTATTCAACTCCCGTCAGCTTGTTCCACAAAATGATTTTGTGGCTAAAAGTTGGGATAAAAATTGATAAGAGCAGATTCCTTTGTAATCACATGTGAAGTTGCACCACAATCGACAAGAAAATTATTGTTTGTTGAAGCGTTAAATGTACATGAAAATAAAAATGTATATTCGCGAACGGAGCTCTCTACATTGTTAATGGAGTCGCCATTTTGAGTCCAGTATCTACAATCGAAACTCTTGTAATTAGGTCGTCCACAATTAAAGCAAATAATTTGTTCTTTTCTTAGGAGAAACTTTTTTCTTTGCAAAATTGCGGTTTTTATTCCCGGCATGGCTATAATTTAATTTTGGGGTTTTTATGTGTGCATTTTTAAATTTCATATTTGTAGAATCGTTTTGTTTTGTGTGATCATTTTTCAGTTTCCTCGTAACTTCTGAATTCTACCTTGAATTGGTTGAAAGTCATGGGGTTTTCTTTCTGGGTTATCACGGTGGTAAATGTATTGAAATCACTCGGTAATCCCTTAAGAACCATTGAAATTAAGAGACTGTCGCTTATTACTTAACCAGACATTTTTAAAGAATTTCAGTAGTTTCGGCTCTTATAATCTGTAATGTTTTCAGCTTCCATCCTTTTTAGTGAAATCAGTTCAGTGTATAAAGAAATAGTTGTTAGTTTTCCTTTCGATAGTTAATGCTCTCTTAATATGTTCAATGCTTTGCAGCCATCATGCAAGGCTTCTCTCATTACCAGTGATAGACTTCGGTCATCTAAGCACTATTAATTCTGCAAAGACAGGGGTGTTCTTTTCAATGAAGACGGGGTCGTTTCTGTTTTCAGGTTGTTTTTGAAGTTCTTTGTGTAGCTTTTGAATTCTCAGATATCATAGAAATTCCACTTGTCACAATTCGAATTTTGATTTGAAATAAAGACGCACGTTGGGTCCATAACCTCTAGAATGTAAGAAATGTTTAGTTTCAGAACAGTTTCCGATGGTTCGTTATTCTACACAAGTCCTGGGAGGTGACTAGTTTGCAGTAGACAGAACAGTAGTTGGAATCCACAGAGCAAAAGATTCTTCTCGTGTCGAGACGGAGAAAACATATGCGAAATTGCTACAGAAAGGTTTAATATTTATAGAGCAATTCTGGTTTCTGATTGGTTGGTAGCAGAACGTGAATTAATTCCATTCGTCATTCCCTAGCAGCGTCGTTTGTAAATAGAAACTCCCGACTATGCCTGTTCATAACCGATTATGAACCTTTAATGATGGGATGTTTTTCCTAGGGTCTTCGGCTGCAGGGAGACAGAGTGGTAGTACACGTCAAGGATCCGTTCTTGATACTCAGTCCAACGGGTGAGGGGCCGGAAACCGGCCCAGCACCTGTCGGACTGAAGTACACCGCCTGAGTAATATCCAGAAGGTCAGCCCTTGGCTGTCCTAATAATTTATCATTCTATCTTTGATGTTTTGTTTTCCCTAACTAGTTTCTTGTAGTGTAACGATAACGAGGTGTCTTTTTAATACGTTTGATTATTCATCGAACGTGTATGTCCATAAAATCTATTTTTGAAAGTCATTTGGATACAACCTATGTAGAATTTTTCGTCCCTCGCGTTTTCCACCCGGAATATTATTTGCTGTTATACCACTGATGAGGTTAAGCATTCACCCCTATTCCATGAAAAGATTCTAATTTTGTAAGTGATATAAGAAAATGTTTTTGTATTTTGAGTTTCAGTTTTCGATGGAAATTATTGGCCTGAAGACGCAATTTCCCAAATAACGGGTGATTACAGAAAAATGTATGCACATATGTAGCCATCAATGTTTGTAACAAATAAATTTAATATACCTGCTCTGTTAACTCACTGAACAATTTTTTGGTAGACACATGTTGTTTCAAAGTATGTACTTCTAGGAAACTAAACTCTACTGCCATAATATATATATATATATATATATATATATATATATATGTATATATATATATATTTATATACATATATATATATATGTTTGTGTATATATATATATATATATATATACATATATATATATATATATATATATATATATATATATATATTGGTAGTTCTTTTTTGTTTGTTTATATCCGTTAGAAGCGCTGAGTTAAATTTGAAGAATAAAATACGTATTAAGTATGTTTGAAGCCAAAACTGCAACGCGCCCCCCCCATAAAATAAACGAGGCTTTATTTTTTAGAAATATATTTCGAAGTAAGACTCCTTTATCAATCTTCTTTTTTCTCTTTTTGTTCAACATGATGTCGAGTGGAAGATAATTCGATGAAAAGTGCACGTGATATTGTTTGTATACTAAATTAACTTATATATATATATATATATATATATATATATATATATATATATATATATACCAGCAAGTCACACGGCATTGCCCGGTCGTAAGATATGCTTAAGAATGATATTTTGATTAATTAAGAGTTTGTATTTAGCATTATAATATATTTGACCTAATATATTATACTTATTTAAATAGTTAAACAAAACAAATTCCTGCACCATTCGAGAATCGAAATCAAAACTTCAGCTTACGATTTACTTTTCATATTGCGTTAATGACTGAGCTATGAATACATGTTTGTTGCAAGGGTAAAAATGAAAACATGAACTAATAGCTATTACGTTACGCATGCATATTCCTAATGCCGTCATTCGACCTTCACGTGTTTGCACCGATTTTACCACGCTAAAAGACACATATGAAGTGTCTAATGGTTTCTAATACCTATATATAAAGTTTCATGTCTATAGACCTAAAACTGTCAGAGGAATTTAGTGGGCAGGATTTTTTAAAACAAATCTATCTATCTATCTATCTATCGGTCAATATATATATATATATATATATATATATATATATATATATATATATATACATACATAAATATATATAGCGAGAATTAGGTTTGTGTTTACTATAAACTTTTATGCAAATATTACGCAAGTATAAATGATTTAAAATGTCTGCATGAATATAATTGCACGTAATAGTTTACTAAAGATAAACTGTGAAAACTGATAGGGAATTAATTAAATTGAATGTTTAAAGAATATGCAAATGAGCTCGATATTTTGCAGATGAATGCAATACAACGACTCATATATAACAAAGTTGGATTGTGGCTGTATATGAATACAGGAAAAAAGGATCTTTATATGAATATCAATACATAAAAAACAGATTTATGGGATCAGTATTTTAGTATAACCATAGCGAAGGAAGATTTAAAATCCTCTCAATTAAAGTCACATAATAAGTTTTTTTTTTCATTAGCTGCGAACTTCTACACACCTCGGGATTCAGCTTTCTACTCTTAACTACGTGAATTTCTAATACATCAACGAGATTAATTATGCATACGCTGTCGCCTAGGCAAATCACTTCTTTCTGACTACAGTAGTCGTTATTCATTATGATTAAAATATCGATCTACATCGTCATGTCTTTGTATTTGCACCATCAATTTGTAATTTGAAATCATATCAAAATGAATATTTACGGTGTGAATAAGCTACGATAATTACACTGCAAATTTCCACAAGTCATGAATTCACACGACTTAATTAATTGTGTAATAAACACTTCGAGCCCGTATATATGCGCATCTTAATGTATTGCGTAATTAACATTTTCTCACACACGCTAAATAAGTTTATAATGAAAATTTCTCAACGCGATATTATGACAATGTTTAAACACTGTTGTTTGTATTTTATTGCAACGGAGAATGTCACAATGTTATATGCAGTCTACGGAGTCTGGTCAAGAGAAATTTGACAGTGTTTGAAAAACAAAATCAAACGTCAGGCATTTATAAACAGAACACCGTAAAACAAAAAAGGATGTCACATAAATGTTACCAAACACAGAAAAGTTGTCTACAGCTCAATTGCAGAAAAAGAAGAAGAGGAGAAATAAATTCAAGAAGGGTAGAGACGGGGATAGTGAGAAATGTGAATGTTAAGTATTTAGACATTATGTTGACGGCAGTAAATCAAATCGGCGAAGAATAAAATGCAGTTTCGATCTTGAGTGTTAAGTAATTCCTAGTAACAAAGATGACGGCGAAAAATCAAATGCAAGCTCGTGACAGTGACGACAGCGAACTGATTGAATCCAAAATTCGACATTTTTATACTAACATTTGAAGCTTCTGATTCGTTGGTTATTATAACTGGGGTTAAACAACGATCGTCGAAATCATAGGTGTCATCCCTTCTTTAGAAGTGAGGTTTGTCCCCTAGAGGCTTCGGTTGCAGGTAGAGTACACGTCAAAGATCCGTTCTTTGGCACTCAGCCCGAGAGGTGTGGGCTTGGAACCGGCGCAGTGCCTGTCGGGTATCACCCAGGCGGTTCACCCTCCCGGGCCTTGCACCCTGGCTTTCGGGTGGGGCAAGCTTATGGCTTGTCGCATGAGGCACCCCGACCGGGTAATGCCGACAATTTTTGTTGATGCAAGAGTGCCCCTCCTTCAGGGGAGCTTGTCTATTATCCCACTTTCTCGACCTTGTGTCAAATATCAGTGAAGTGGTACCTAAATTAAATATCTACCCTCATTAGTAATAAAAAATATGTTTACAGTTAAGAACTAAGGAAAAAGAGTTGGTTAAAACGACATTGCGTTGAAACAACAGAGTTTGCTCTAATGGCGATATTTTACAGACAATTTTGTTTCATAAAAAAAGTAAGATAGTGTGCTGAATTGCATATTCCAAATGTTTTTCAGTAAATTTACAGTCGTGATTTCGATTACGTTTTTTCTGTCACAATTTTGTCATTGTTTCCAAAAATTATTAAATAAATAACAGAATCAAAATAAAACAAACCGTTCAAATACACACGTTTTACTCTGTCCCCATCAGACGTCAGCCAATGATGATAACAAAGTTTCGCTAAGACGGTACTGTCATCCTTAGCCCCACCAGAAGCATTCGCTACCAAACAAAGTAATAAAAAATAACTAATAGTTTTTATCGGTTGTAAGTATTTACTACAACAAGTGTCAGTTCACAGATGTTACTGCGGAGAATTAAATACGGATTTCCGTGATAAAAAGTCGTTTTTTGTGAGACGACCAGTAACGTTTTACTTTGATTTCACCGAATTACTAATTAATGCTTGCTGGGCAAAGCTTGTCTCAAAACCTGAGTCTGCGTGCCAATCATAGTAAGGAAAGAAACCACGCTACGCCCAACAAAACAACAGAACTCAACTTCACTAGGAGAATACACTTCTTTAAATCTGACAAAACACCAATATCTGAGCGTTAGCCTGTTTGCGCAACATTCACTTGTAAGCTTAAACGAGTGGATTTTTCGGTAGCTACCTACCAGCCACGGGCTCCATCCAGAACACTTTTTTGTCCCGCATAGGGCACTCGTTTTCTCTGATAAAACAGATAACTGTTTCCTTTCCAGTTACAGGATGCCATATGTCTGGTTCACATTGTACATTGGCGAGATTCATATTCACTCCCAGTATCTTATGGTACCAGGTGTTGATAAACAATGACTTGGAAAGCACATAATTTTGCTTTCTCGGCTGCCTTGCGATGATATCCTAGCATCATTGCCTCTATATCCCCACAATTTGAGGTTGTTTGCTTTCGATAAATAAGTAGACAAAATAGGAATATGTCTAAGGGCTATATTGCTATCAGTCTATCTCATTATAGTTTCATGACATATGTGTTATTCTAGTAAGTCCACACGTACTGTTCTGCTTGAGTTACGACATTCGCTGGTCGTTTCTCTTCCTCAAATGCCCTTGTTTCTGCCATTGTGAACCCGCAGTGCTCTCTTATAGGGATGTCCTTGTTACATACGCTTAAATTCTCGGTCACGGGCCCCAATGTGACCTGTGTTCCTCCTTCGAGTTGATAAGCCGCTGCTTCGTAAATCTGTCACACTGGTAATGAGTTAATTTCATGCAGCAGAAGAAAGACAAACTAGGTTATATCTATTCTACTGGTTTATTCAAGATATATATATATATATATATATATATATATATATATATATATATATATATATATATATATATACACACAATATAAAATCATATACAATTATTCAGTTGTAAATTTGCGGTGGTGACGTTTCGGGAAGAGACGGAGGGTGAAGATTCTTCGATTGTATTTGATTTCTCTCGAATCTCAGCTTAAACTTCAGATTATTGCATGATCAACCGGTTATGTGGTTAAGTCAGAAGTAGATCGCGCTACCGCCTAGACACATCACCACTAATTATGTCACCGCAGGGGACACACACACATATTTACCGTGTGTGTAGCTGTGAATCTGCAAACTCGCTCAGGCCTGTTTTTTACGATCGAAAAAGGTTAACACCGTGACCTCTCTGTCTGGTACTGTACTCAGAGGGCAGACGACCCTGAATCAGAGCTCGCTGGTACCGGAAAAGAAATTATATTTCCTTATGTCTCTCAAAATGACATCAAATTGCCACTTTCACTAAACAATCAGATTTATATGTCGGTTTCATAAAATAATATAATTTATAACTTAACTCCTCCGTTTAGCAGGGTTGGTTGCTGTCGCCCGGGCATACTAATATTACTTAATAAAACAATCATCTCTTCCCGACATACTCCAGTGTGTCAGGAGATTCAGTCTCCCCCGAACGAGCCCAATCCCTCCCTAGGACGGTCACATCACACGGTCACCATATCCCTTGTCATCTTTGATCATGCTTTGGAAGAGCATTGGTGGATCGTACTGCCCAGTCCAGCTCGATTGGTCTTATTTTCTTGATACGGAGGTTGGATTAAGTTTCTTGTATAACCTCTGCTGCGTTTAAATATTGTATATTTTACTTCATGCAAAGTTTCTATTTATTTAGGTAGACCTAATTCTCTATAAATTATGTTACTGGGCATATTCTCATCTATATATTAATACGATAGGATGTGTGATATCTTGTGTGTCATGCTTACATCTTTTTTCTTTCAAGTGACTGTTGTTTAATTGTTATGACCTTCATTTCTTGTGATAAATAATTTTACTAAGGATTCCTCCTAAGTTTAGCTTTCGGTGTTAATTATAGCTGATGGCACTCAAGTTATCTAATCTTATAAATAATTTTACCAGAAAAATTCCACAAGTTTTGGTTACGGTTTCGATTATAGCTGAAAAAAAAACTCAAGTTATATATATATATATATATATATATATATATATATATATATATATATATATATATATAATGTTTTACGTAACTTTTGGTTTTGGTTTAAATTTGTACTAATGCTCCCATTTGATATGGATATATTTTTTTTTATTTATAAAATCACAACTTTATGATATATAAAATTCGATAGAATGTTGATTATATAAAAAATATTTAAGAAATCTGCATGAATAAAAATATCACATTTACGCGTACTTTTCGACCGGGCATACCTGCTAGCTTACATAACTACTTTTGCAGTGTTAACAATAATATTAGGGTATCTCCATTTACGCTGAACTTCCATTGCATGACAACATCAAACTATTATATATAAAAGGATTCGCTCTGAGAGTTCCACAGGTCACGCTTGTTTTTTTTATATTATTTTTATTTGTTTGAACAATTTGACTGGACAAAAATTTGTATATTAAACAGTATTTATTCACAGTTATTTTATTATAATTATTATATATATATATATATATATATATATATATATATGTAGAGAGAGAGAGAGAGAGAGAGAGAGAGAGAGAGAGAGAGAGAGAGAGAGAAAGGAACAAACCGTATTATGTGTTCATCCATGTTTCGTCTTTATTTCGAGACTTGCTCTGGATGAAATAAAAACCAAAACATTGATGAACACACAATACGGTTTGTTATTTTTTATTTCTCTGTTTTGTCGGAATACTATTTCCATTATTTTCATCATATATATATATATATATATATATATATATATATATATATATATATATATATATATATATATATATATATATATATATATATATTGGTGAAGGTCTGTGTGAACATGTGTTAAAATCACACAAATGTCTTATTGTCTTTTTGTGTTTCTCCCAGAAAAATCAACCGCGCGTGCACGTCGTGACCACTACCACACAAACGGGGCTCTGATGAACGGCGAGTGTCCTGCGCCGTATAACTGAACCTCCACTGCCTTGTGGGCCAAGGTTATTTAACCAAAGCCTAAGGGCGAGGTAACCCGGACAGAAAAATCCAGAGGAGCGTAGACCCTGTAAACTGCGGCATATATGTCCCACCGGCGTGAGGAATATGATCTTGTGCCCAGCAAGCTCAGTTCCAGTCATGGATCAAATGGCATGGTGGGTGGAGAGGGCTCTGTAAGCCGTGGTGAAGGTAAACTCTCTAGGAGAAGGAACACTCTGATATATAACCTGCGGTGACTGCAGCATCCAATGATGTTCACTTGCTCTACTTTTTTGGAACAATGTGGCAGTTCTTTAGAGAGTGTCTTTCCTCGGTTTAAAAAGTTTCACGCACAGGAACTGTTCGATATAAATTAAATACACTTTTTACCATCACATGTATTTTGATAGCAATAAGGCTGGCTGTAGCCTAAAATTGCAAAACGTTCAATTAAGTATAGTATGTAAATGGCAATAAGAGAACTGCGACTTCCAGAGCCTGGCCCGGCAGGTGTTCAGGGTTCCACATCCTGGACTGGGTGGCCATCGTGCTACTGCGAGGAAATATAAGACAATGACCATCGGCTGTTGGAATGTGCGGACGCTGGTTTACTTGCCCTCAGTAATAACGCGTCCAGAGCGTAGATCTGCTCTTGTATCTAAGGAATTTCAACGTTATGACATGGACATAGTTGCTCTGTCTGAGACCAGGCTGGCTGACGAGGGGCAGTGTTCAGAGTTAGCGTGGGCCTACACCATTTTCTGGCGTTGTGGAGCGGATGGATGTAAGAGGGAGTTAGGCCTGGTTTTTGCAATAAGTGCATCAATTCTTTCTGGCCTGGAAGAACTTCCCTGTGTTGTGAGTGACCGGATCATGACTATGAGGTTACCTCTGGTAAATGGTCGTCATGCTACTTTTTTGAATGTCTATGTACCCAATATGGATGCAGCAGAAGGTGAAAAGGTTGCTTTCTACATTGCTTTGTGTAATATGATCTTCATTCATGGTGATTTTAATGCTAGGGTGAGAAGAGATTTTGAAACCTGGGGGGTGCTGGGTAAACACGGAGTGGGCATGTGTAATAGAAATTGTCTGATTTTTTTTGCATTTTTGTTCAGAGATAGGTTTTAAAATCGGGAACACCGTATTTCAACAGGACAAATACAAGACGACCTTGATGCATCCTGGTTCCAAACAATGGCAGATGATAAACCATGTGTTAGTCATAAAACGTAAGATGAGGGATATCTGCAGTGTTCGTGCCAAGCGGGGTGCAGAGTGCTGGACCGACCATCGGTTGGTCCGTGCAAAGATTAAGTGTGTTGTGGAGCCCAAGATGAGAGAACCTGGTGTGGCTATCCCAAAGCGACTTAATGTTGCCCGTCTAAGGGACAATATTGTGAGGGAGAAACTAGTTAAGGAGATGGAAGAGATTGACTGTGAAAACACTTGGCCTGCTTTTAATGAGTGTGTCTCTGAGGTATGTGAGAGAGTATTAGCTTATTGTGAGCGTTAACATCAGGATTGGTTCAATGACAATGATACTGAAATTCAGGCTTTGCTTGATGCAAAGTTTAAGGCATTGTATGCTTATTTAGGGGGTGGTTTGACGGATGGTGAGACAGGTCGATTGAGGGGCGAATTAAAGTCAATCAAGCGCGAGGTGCAGAGGAGGTTCCGAAACATGTATGATAACTGGTGGAGGCAGAAAGCTTTAGAAATACAGAATGCCTCGGATTCGAACAACACCAAGGTCTTATACCGCCTACTGCGTGCGGTTTACGGACCATCCAGATCACCTATCACTCCTTTCCGCTCAAGGTATGGTGGAGATCTTTGTCGAGGCCCTACCGACATACTTCATAGATGGAGGGAGATTTCGATGGCCTCCTGAACAGACCTTCTTACGTTGATCAGGAGTTTGTTAGGTCGATTCCTGGCAATCCGGTCAAGGATATATTGGCAGGCGTTTCTTCTCTCCAGGAGCTTGAGGCAGCTGCCCATAAGCTGAACAATGGAAAGTCTCGTTGTAGTTTCAGAAGATGTTGAGGGACAGTGGATATGATTTTTATAGCCGAGCAACTACAGGAGAATTGCATAGAAGAGCAAAAGGGTCTGTATTAGGTGTTCATCGATTTAATCAAGGTCTTTGATACAGTAAATAGGGAGGTTTGTGGGAGATTCTGAAAAAAGCTTGCCTGTCCTGACAAGTTTGTAACCATCTTAAAGCTCTTCCATCCGATATGAAAGCTGAGATCAACGTTGGGGGAAGGTTGGCTGATTCTATTTCAGTAGAAAATGGTGTTAAGCGGGGAGACATTCCAACACCCACACTCTTTGCGCTATATTTCACCATGGTCTTTCGGATGGCATTTGGGGTTGCTCTGATGGTTTCTATATTCGTTACTGAACTACTGTTCAAGATTAGGCGCTTCAATACAAGTACAAATGTATTCACCAACACGATCCGTGACTTGCTCTATGCGGATAACTGTGATCTGGTTGCCCATACGGTGGCTGATATGGAGCATCTTGTGGACGCCTTTGCGGATGCCTGCAGCGCATTGGGCCTGACTATCAATCTGAAAAAAAACTCTCTTAATGTATCAGCCTGCTCTAGGCATGCCATCGGTTTATAGCTGGGAGTCAAGGATAGCAGTTGTCGCTAAGTTCGTATACTTGGGTAGCACACTGAATATGTCTGGTGGCATGGATGATGAGGTATAATTACGGATAAGCAGGACAAATGATGCTTTCGGAAAGTTAGGCGTTTGTAGTGCAGTCATGGAATCTTGTTGCCAACTAAGATGAAGGCTTATGTCGCATGCGTTCTCTCTGCTCTTCTCTATGCCTGTGAAACTTGGAAAACATACAGGCAGCATTTGAGACGTCTCGAGCGGTTTCCCAAGATGTGACTATGGCAAATGTATATCAGCGATGTGGAGGTGCTTGAACGGACCCAATGTCTAAGCATTGACGCTCACATTATCAAACATAGACTGAGACGGGGTGGGCATAATATGAGGAGTTTAGACAGTCGACTTCCCAAACAACTCCTTTATGGCAAGCTCGCCGAGGGAAGATGTCTGGCGCAAAAGCCTAAAATGAAATTCAAAGATTGTTTGACGTCCACCTTAAAAAATATGAGATGAAAGAACCTGGCAGAGTCTTGCTTTGAATAGCGGAGAGTGGAGAAGGATTTTGCAGGGAGGTGTGGGCAGACGAACCCAGTATGAGCGGCTGAAACGCAATATCCGGAAAGGGAGGTGAAAGGAGCCGTCGATGGGCAGGGGCGCCAAAATGGTGTCGAGTGTGAGTTGTGCAGAAGATTATGTCTGAGCAGAGCTGGGCTAGCAGTATCAGAATTTTTGTAGGAATTTTTGACACCCCTAACACGAAACTGCGAATACAATATAAAAATCTCGTAATTTCTCTGTTAAAAGTGGGTTATTTATTTTCTTTATGGATTATACTTCCAAAATAAACTATTACAGTTGTTTTAAAAGTAATAAAAATATATATTTTTTTAAAACAGTAATGAATTTTCCGAACTCAATATTTTTAAATTTTTAAATTCAATATTTTTAAATTTTTAAATTTTAAAAATCTATCAAAATTTTTCTATTGATTCTATTTTTACGATATTTTCAGGGTCAATGTGAAATTTTATGTTCTTTCCAATAAACCGAATATAATATTTTAGACAAACGTTTTTTTTTTAATTCACGCCCCCCCCCAAGTGTCACCCATTTTCAACTTTCTCTTAAAAAGTAAATAATTAATTTATGGTTAATAGTTTTATATATCACAAATTGAAGAGAAAAGGTCAATAAATAATATATTCAAATTTAAAACAAAAAAAAATCGCTTTTTTAGAAATTTACCTGTAAAGTCCGAAGTTTAAAACCTTATTTCATAAGAACACATTGTTTCTTTTTGTCTTTTTTTTTTTAAATGAAACATTGGTCCTTGCTCCTTTAATTGAAAAAAAAATAGGGCTTGAATTACATTTTTCGAGGAGTTATAAGCTTAGAAAGATAGGGGGTCGAATAATTTACGCCTCTCATTTTGAAATGTCTATTAAAAAGTAAATAATTAATTTATGGTTAATAGTTTTATATATCACAAATTGAAGAGAAAAGGCCAATAAATAATATATTCAAATTTAAAACAAAAAAAAAATCGCTTTTTTAGAAATTTACCTGTAAAGTCCGAAGTTTAAAACCTTTTTAAAAAAAAAAAACACATTGTTTTGTTTTGTTTTTTTTTAAAATAAAACCTTGGTCCTTACTCCTTTAATTGAAAAAAAATTAGGGCTTGAATTACATTTTTCGAGGAGTTATAAGCTTGGAAAGATGGGGTGGAATTATTCACTATTTTCACGAAATTTCTGACACTGCTAGAGCTGGGCTGATAACTTACCAGACTACTCATCGGCGCAGTGGACCACAAAGCAGGCTTGTGTTGCCAGAGCTAACCTGTGTCAACTGCGGGCGGACGTACAAAACATCAGATGGTTTGAAGCGGCATTTGCAAGGATGCGATATAGGTATATTTTCGCTTGTTTTCCTTTCCTTATAAGGGAAATGGTGTCCATAATGTTTTATTGTTAAAGCGTGTCTATTCAATAAGTCTGAAGAAAGTCTGTTTTTGTGAACATTTCCAAACGATATAATGTTTGGATTTGTCCGAATAGTCATGAATAAACGGTAACTAACAATGTAATAAACTATTTGTTGATATCACCCCATTCTTCGAAGTCTTTGCCTTTGTTAAAACAATATATATATATATATATATATATATATATATATATATATATATATATATATATATATATATATATATTGTAGTCATCGACATAGAGTCCTGTTTCGTTGTATCACAACTCATCAGTGGCGCTAGACTAGCATCTCTCCTAAGCCAAGGATTGAACTTAGAACCGTCGTGTTGACAGTCGGCAGTTCTCCCACTCGACTATGGGATCGACGCCCATAAATGACTCGTCGGAATGTCTATTTAAATAGACATCCGCCACCACTTGTATAGTGCTAAAATCGCCTGTTCGTAAACAAACAAACAATGAGCTTCGCATATATATATATATATATATATATGTGTATATATGAACAAATGATTAATAAACACTCTTTTTTGTTGTTTTTAACTCTTTTTCAAGTTGTTTTTTAACATGTTTTATTAATCATTTGTTCATATTATAAACTCTATTTCCTTTTCGGTTTTATTGAGCTTTTACACCCGGTTGAGATTACTTTACTTGTAAATATTAACTCTTTAATATTTATAATATATTTTTAGTTTACCATTTTGGTTACCTTGGTAAACTTATTGTAATTTATATATATATATATATATATATATATATATACATATATATATATATACATATATATACATATATATACATATATATACACATATATATATACATATATATATATATATATATATATATATATATATATATATGTATGGGGGTGTGTGGGTGTGTTATATTATTGATACATATGAAGATACGGCTTTTAATCCGAACCTCTACCGATAAACACATGAACATCAATCGTTGAATGTTTTTTACCGGAATTTAACTACGTTAAATGACCTTGAACATTGGTATTTAGCCGATTGGATAGTATTTCAGTCACGTGATTTTGGAGGGAAAATTAACTTAGTTATACTTTAAAAAGGAAAAAAAAACATATTAACGCTCTAAGTTAAGGAAAGTTTAATTATACACACGATCTATTTTTATTGGAGAAGAAAGTGTTTTTATTATTTTATTTATTATTACTGAGATGAGTGTTATTTATTGATTCATCTATCGCGGATTATTATCCTCATTTGTCTTAAATGTTGTGTCACAACTATCCCGTCGCGGTTACCACCTGACGAAGGCCAGATGAATAGTTGGGCGAAACGTTGTGAAACAACATCTAAGAAAGATGAGACTAATAGCCCGCAATAAAATAAATTAAGGAAAGTATTTGTCTTGTTTAAATACTGTACCACTGTACCAGTACAGAAATATAAATTTTAATAGATTTCACAGCCTACAAAACAAAAATATCAGAGACCCGAATATAAAACAACTGAAGTTTTGCAAAGGAAAAAACCGATTATAAAACAACTTGGATATAAGAGGTATCTCTGTAGTCCCAAATTAGAGCCTATGTTTATGTACAGTGTAACCCGGATATAAGTTTAACCCGGATAAAATAGAGAAACTTATATCTGGGTTACTCTGAATTGACAATGTGAGACTAAGCAAGCAACGTCTGTCATCTCTGGGAAAAGTACACTGAAAATAGTTCTTTGTAGAAAATAAATTCTAGGGAAAAGAGGTCGCTAATTTTATAGTACCGCTTCACGCTTAGTAGCACTTCAACTTGTTTTCAGTTTTAAAAAATGGGGTCATTCATTTTTGAACTCCCCTCTAACTAAAACTCAAAAAATCTCACTAGGCATCTATAGTATAACTAATTGGTCGACTGAAGTTTGCTGGATTTATTTTTATTTAATAAATTGTGTGTTTATACCAGTGTAGCAAGAAGATACGGTACTGGTCCGAAGCCTGTTTATAGTTGTGTCGGCATTTTCCAGAGGTTTAGAGTAAACTATCGAAAAAAAAAACAAAAAAAAAAACAAGCAGTAATCAGATGTTAGTAAAAAATATTGTGTACTCTTAATAAAATAAAAACACTTCTTTCTCCCGAGGATTTAAATTCACAAATAACATGAATTGGAACAAATACATTGAGGTATTGTCAATGCTGGTGCAAGGTGGATGGCTCTATCTTCCGTACTGGAAGCTTACACTTTATTTAGAAAGCTACTATTTGCCCATTTAAGGAGTGTTTTACCACATCTGGGCTGGTGCGTCTGCCACTTGTCTGTGGCTTTTAGATAGACTTCGAAAAAATAGTCGATAATCTATTAGGTCCCCCACTGTCGGCTAAACTCCAACTTTTATGCCATCTCCGTAATGTGGAAGCCCATGTGCCTGTTTTACATATATTTTAATGAGAAGTACTGGGACGACCTCCAAAACACTATTACTTATTCGACGTAAATGATCCCGTTAACTCCGACAAGCAGCAAAATTCCACCCCACCCTGTAGAGGTTTCTAAATGTCCTAAAGCATTATATCCCAAAACGCTTCTTTTCTCGAATTGCTAGACTTTGGAATTCCCTCCCGTGCCCCTGCTTCCCTGACAATACTGACATGCAGAAGGTCAAATAAAACATGGGCAGACATCTCGCCATCCAACTCCCTAGATTGTATCCCTGCAAATATAGCCCCAAGTATTAGTCCCTTACAACAAAGTGACGCTTTGATTGGTGTTGAATAAATTAAAGGTAAAAAAATTACTGAAGAAAGGAAAAATTAATTCACGTTTCATAATTTTGAAACCCTTTATTTTTAAATTTAAATGCACGATTTATAACACAATTTAAGACACGGAATTAATAACACGAGATTAAAATCGCGTTCAGTCTCGAATTTTCCCCCAAGTGTACTGTGTTTTGAGGATTAATTAAAAATTTGAAATGGAAAATCCATTCTGAAATAAATTCGGATATTTGTTTTACATAAATTGATCGAAATAATGTAAATGCAAGTGTTATGGAAATTCTTGGAATTGTTAAGATATCGAACATAAAAAAATGTTTTCTTCGGTTATTCTGAAATCAAATTGAGAGGGCCTTAAATTACAAAAATGAAATGTGTTTCCCATAAAAGTTGGAAGATAATCTAGCGATCAGGGTATGGATTACTGTAAGGGTCATAATATACCAGCTTTTTTTTTAATTATTCACATTTTATATGTGAATGACTACGTAATAAGTAAAAGAAAATACAAAAGCATGCTTGTTAAACGCAATAAACGATTATTAAATAATAGGGATTTCATGGGTGAGTAATATAATGAGTCTGATGAATTTATAAAATACTCGTCTGATCTTCAATATAGTTGAAGATTTTAAAGATTAATATCATTCTATAACTATAATCATGATTCGGTTTAGAAGTATTTTACATGAATATTTCATAGTATTCAGAATAAATACTATATTTATGAGTTGTCTGATACACGCCCTATATATATATATATATATATATATATATATATATATATATATATATATATATATATATATATAATTATTTCCACAGTCAAACAACGTCGCAGCGACTAAGAGCCATGGGAGCCAACAAACCGGAAGTCCCAGATCCGAATTTCTACATCATTTGAGCTCATCAGTTAGACATATCCGAATTTGGGAGTCGACATGTCTAACTGATGAGCGTAAATTGGGGCGAAACTCGAGTCTTGGACTTCCGGTTTGTTGACTTTCAATGACTCTTGTGAGCTGCGACGGTGTTTGGCTGTGAAAATAGTTATATCATCTCTCACATTCCTATATATATATATATATATATATATATATATATATATATATATATATATATGTGTGTGTGTGTGTGTGTATGTATGTGTGTGCGTGCGTGGTTGTATGCATATACATATACACACTGTAGTGGGTGACCTTTTTTTCAATGTATATATAAATCTATATGCATCAGTATATATTTTTTTCTATTATCAATATTTCCGCTTGTATCTGAGCTACCCCTGGATAGCCAGCAATTCATAATATCTAAAAATCTCAATTTAAAGTACCATTGTATACTTCTCCGATCCCCGTTTGTATACACACATACGTATGTCTATACAACCATTAATATTGAAAGAAAATATAATGCTCAACAGACTAAACGGATACATTAAATTAAACTAATAATATATTACACTAAATTTAAAACTGCTAACTTATTAATTAAATAATAACACTATGAACTCACATTAAGCCAAACAACTGTAATATAAGGATTTTTCCTTTATTTCCACAACCCCATATATTATAGTGTTGGCTATATGACGTCTTATACATTACTATTCAACGCCATATTACACAGCATAATAAAAATATAAAATCAAACGAAACAGGAAATATTAATAGAAAACAGCACAAACATTTTGTACCGAAATCGTTGCACACAGAGGTTTAAATTATTAAACGTTACACTAATATAACTATAGCCCAGCATTAACAAAATAGTGCACAAATAATTTCGTCGTTGATCTTAACGTTCAGTAGTCTTCTCCTTTTGTTCTGGCCATGTTGTCATCTCCCACACTTTGGCGACTGCCAAGTAGTGTCTTCTGCTGAGGCTTTCTGATTCTCTCTCTTGGTCTTGAACATGTAGTGCAATGGTGAAAAAGGGTGGTTGGTTAATTTTAATGCATTAAAGCCAACCCCATCTTTTCACCATAATCACTGTGACCCCCATCTGGCTCTAACCGAAATAAATGACTCATCTTAGGAAAGCACAATGTCTTGACAAGCCTCTGGGTATGACCTTCACTCTTGATCTGAGGTTACCAGGAAAAATTGTTGGGTCATTCTATCAACTAAAAAAAGATGATAATTCCTTTTATAATGAACTTTATTCATCGAAAAAAACCCATTAAGATCGACGCATTGTTGCCAATGAGAAACCAGTTTATTTATCCTATTAGTATAGGAATCTGGTGGTCTTGAAGGGAAGAAATCATTGAAAGCCCGAGTGGGTATCATCTCGGCTTTTGAAACATTTTTTCCTGACGCTTGAAAAAGTGATAATCGGCAGGTGATAAGTCCGGTGAATATAGCCTGAGGCAGAGTCTCGAAACTCAATTCGTTCAGTATCTGCAAAGTCTGTTGAACAACATGAGGCCGAGCATTCCAAGGGAGGGGAATTGTTCTTTAATATTGCTTTATCTCGGGCACATTCGTTGGAGCATATGGTACATTACGTCAATTTATTGCAGTACTTCACCGCTGTCATCGTTTCGCCTGGATTCAATCAAGTGTGACCATCAAACAGTCACCGTAATCTTGTTTTTTTTTTAAATGTTGTTGAGTTTTCCGGCATACAACCACTGTGCCGAACGTCTCTGTTCTTTAAATGGCAGAGGATTTTGGAGTGGTCGACCTCGAGTTCCACAGAAACTTTTCGTGTCGTTTTGCGAGGATCGTCTTCAATTAAGGCTTTCAAATGTTCGTTAGCAATAACACTCGGTCGCCCGCAACCGTCATCTTTGATGCTCACGTGACTATTGCGATATTTCTTGAACTACCGTCGTGCTACACATTTGGTAGTGCTTCCTAGGATAAACGGATTATTGATATCAGGAGCAGTCTCGGTAAATTTGCGGCCTAATGTAGACTGGAACAAGAAAATTCTGAAGATTTGAATTTTGCCCATGCTGTTGAAAAGACTGCAAAAAATGAACTAAGAGATCGAAAACGTCAACGAATCACACTATTCGATAGAGCGAATAACAGACTTCAAAATTATATATATATATATATATATATATATATATATATATATATATATATATATATATAAAGCTGAACGTCTGTGTGTGTGTGTCTAGTCACGAATAGGCACCTATATGGTTGACTATTATAGAAAACTGATTGCATATAATGATAGAAGATTTATCGAGACCCAGGAATGGGCATGTTTGATCTGGCATAATGATGATTCATTAAAATTGTGGGGTCTGTGTACGCGCCTGGTTCAAAAAGTATGGAAATAAAAAAATTAAAAATTAAAAAAAAACGTTTACAAGTGTTTTTGATATAGATGCACATAACAATACTTTTATAAGTGTGTTTTAACTTAAATAGGTATTGTATGATAAAATTGTGTGGTCTGCGTTCGCGCCTGGCCTTCATAGAATGGAAAAAAGCACAAACTTTAATAAAGACTTTTCATATATATCTGCGTAAGTATATTTTCATAATAATATTTCAGCTAGAAAAAAATATGGTATAATAAAATCATGGGGTGTTCGTTCGCACCTGGCCTCCATAGAATGAACATATGTCAGCAAGTTTAACAAGTTTTTTTTTTAATATAGATCCATGGAATAATGTGATAAGTGTTTCTTTATTAACAAGTATGGTATAATAAATTATGGAGTTTTATCTATTTTATTTTTAATTTCATCATATTTTGCTTTGGTTTTGATACCCCCAAATTCGAAGCAATCTCTTTACAACCCTTCGTTTTCATAACCTTTCATGCTTTCATAAATCAGAGTCCATTTTCTGTAAGCTGTCTATGAACCCAGTCAACGACGGGTACTTTTGCTAGTATATGTATATATATACATATATATGTATATATACACACACACACATATATATAAAACTCAAATGACCTTGTAACGATGTATGTAACCCACTTTCCGGTTTACGACATCTGGTTGCGCATGCGTGCATTATCTGGGCACTGAAATATTAACGTTATTATTTCGAAATTATCATTTAACATGGAAAGAGTGGGGTTTACAATAACTTAAACCTAATACAGAAATGAACGATGTAAAAAAAAAAGCAGACAGTATTAACAATTGTTTATTTGGATAATTTAAACACGAAAAAAATACAATTGGGACGATGAAATATTAACGTTATTATTTCGAAATTATTATTGTACATGGGAAGAGTGAGGTTTAAAATAACTTAAACGTAATACAGAAATGAACTATGTAAAAAAAGCAGATATATCAAAATTTGAATTTAACTATAATAAGTATTATTGTATCTGTTCATTGCACATTTTCCTATAAGTATGGCCAACCATTCAAAATTCAGTAACTGTAATTTTGTATTTCAAAAATAATCATTTATAATAAACAGAACGACTCATAGACACCCATCTATATTCTTTTTTCATTTTAATATGCTTTTATAGAAATGTTCATATTATGTAAAAAAACAACTATTAATTAAATTAAACACAATAAACAAAAGCTAAAATAAAATGAAATGACTTATCTATATAAAACCTTCCGAAAAAAGCCTCTTTTACAACAGAAAACCTAAATTTGATGACCACAAAAGATTCAAGCTATTGAAAGAAAATCTCTCGGTTACATATCAATGTTTAACACTTGAAAACAAAATTTATGCTCGTAAAATCAGAAAAAATAGCCGAACAATGAGAATGAGAAAGAAACTGTGTGGTCTTTTACCAGCCATGCATGAACTATGATGTGCTGCATAATGATACGTGTATATATATATATATATGTGTGTTAGTGTGTATATGTATGTATATATATATACATGTATATATATGTGTGTGTATGTGTGCATATGTATGTATATATATGTATATATATAATTGTATATATATATATATATATATATATATATATGTATATATATATGTATACATCTTTAATGGAAAACTTTATTAAATTTTCTAAGAGAACGTATACACATTTAATACGAAATGTTAATTTATCTACAAATAGTACAAATAAACAAGAAAACCATTGGTGTTTCAAATAATGCAAATTTCTCGTCGGATTTAATTTGAAAAATAGACCATAAATTTTGCAGGTGTATGCGTTAAAGGAAACAAGTAATATGGAATCAATCATATTTGAATTAAAAAGTCACTTAATAATCAGAGGCAATTTATAGTGATTTAATAAAGGTTACAAAGCAAGAAACGGAAATAAGAGAGAAAAAATCAATCAGAAACACGATAAACTTTAAAACAAGAAAAATCCGAAATAGATTGGTTAAAAATCAATATATATATATATATATATATATATATATATATATATATATATATAGATATATATATATATATATATGTAGTCTAAAGAGGCTTTGAATAAAAAAAATGGAAAGATAAAAATAAAGAGCGCAGTTTAGTTTCCCGCAAAGAAAAAACATATTTTTAACCTATCGCAGACTAAGTACCTACATAATCCGATTTCTAAGTTTATAATGACCAAAATGAATTCATTTCTAAAAAAGGGTGAAAAAAGGCCTTAAATAAAATTGTTAAATAGAACTAGGCTTAGCACTTGCATAAGCTGATTTCGCAAAAGTCTTTAATTTTAAAACAGATGTTACCTAGATAAAGATGAAAAGAGAAAACATTAACTAAAATTTTGTAAACAGAAAACGAGGATCATCAACTGCTTACCATGTAGCTCTTTCAGAGATTTAAAATAGCACAGCTGTTAAATACATCGCTCTCCAGTTAATAATAATATTTTCCCCCCAAAAAAATGTAAAATATGATGGTTACTATTTTTACTAATATATGAAAAAAATCTAGGTAAATAAAATATAAAAATATTAAAAGATAAACAATTAATAAGTGAGGTTGGGATTATAAGATCCGTTCTGCGACATGTCAACTAGCATATAAATGCTATGAGAATACAAATGCGTAAAAGCTTAAGTATCTTAGGTACGAGAACGGAACGTAAATAAGAGGAAAGCAACCTAGCCATACATATCTAATAACCCAATATATAGTCTATAGAAACTTTGAATAAAAATGCTAAAATAAAAATACAGAATGCAGTTTAGCTTCCCGGAAGGAGAAAAAATGTATTCAAGAAAATGCAATTAAATCGACTTTATATATTTTAAGTTATCATCAGCAAACGGCGTTGACTGAATATTTTATAGTTTTCATGTTTAGTTCTCGTTTTCCATGCTTCACACTTTTAGTTCATAACCTGAAGATGATTCGTGGACGAATCGAAAGCGTTCGGGACAATAACAATTATGGAACTTTTATTAATATATTTGATTTTGATATAAAAATGATTATACGGAAAATCGAAAAATTTAAATAAAAAAAAGAATCATAAAGCAAAGTGTCTTCGTTGCATTTAATAATATTTGCTTGAAAAAATGCTGCCTTAGTATACCAATATATATATATATATATATATATATATATATATATATATATATATATATATATATATAAGTGGTGATGGTGTTGTAATACTCTCAGCTTATTTTAAAAAAAAATGGTTCTATTTAATGGTTGAAATAAATATAATAAATATAATTAACCTGCTAAATTAAATATTGTTTTATTATTGTAAGAAATTTTAGAATACATAACGAGTCTATTTCACTTAAGTTTTCAAATACAGTTTTAAAATAGAAGATATAGTACAGATCTAATTTTTCATAACCATCTCTTAATAAATGCGTAGACTCCGTTTTTTAAATGTATTCTTTTTTCAGTGCAAGGTTGTTTTTCTAACGTATGTACTGATGTCTCTTTAAATGAATGAAATGGTAATGATCTAAAAGAAATTCAAGTTTATTGAAGAGAAAACAATAAGGAGATTTAATGTATAGACACAAAACGAACCGACTGATAATGGTGGGACGAATAAGTCTATGCCGCTTCATCTTTATCGGTCCAATACATACGTGTGTATATATTAGATTGCACACAGACACACACACACACACACACACACACATATATATATATATATATATATATATATATATATATATATATATATGTTATCTGCAGAATATTTTTACTTGCGTCATAAGTTAGGTAGTGCATACATGGTGAAATATTTCGGGAAATACTAACCTTCGCCAGGCGTGTGTCATATTTTCGACGCTCATTGTGCGTTCAATTGATGCTACGCGAATTTGATCCTGCGTAAGACCCAGTTTACAGAACTGTAGCAACTAAACTAATTAAATAAATACAAATAAAAATAAATAAATATCATTAATTAATTTATTTATTGCGGACTATTATCCTCATCTTTCTTAATTGCTGTTTCACGATGTTTCGGCCAACTATTCCGTTGCCCTTCGTCGGGTGGAACTCCGAATCTCCTAACTGCATTCTGAGCAATTCCTGTTTTCGCCAAGTAAACATCTGCCCGGCTTTGGGAAGGATGTCTACCTCTATCTCCAGATAAGTCTCACTTGAAACTGTAGAGATTGAACGTCTTTATCTAATGCACCACGGGTCCCGATGATGATAATTGTCTGCAATAAATAAATAAATAAATAAAACTCACCTCAATAATGACTTCCAATTAAATAATAAATATCAGTTGTAACCACAAGGATAAACGGTCAAGCTAAGATATTATAAAACATGTAAATACGTTGAATTACCAAATCATTATATTACTAATGTTTTGCATCTGAAACAAATAATTTAAATTCGAACCATAGCGAAACTCACCCCTATTATAATGGAATATCAACATTTTTTGAGTTGGACAAGATGCAACTGAGAAGAAAACTCAGAATGAGAACAGTAGTTTGAATTGTCCAAATACTACGCGTAAAATCCTGTTTAAAATTCCAGACGAGAAAGCGAACCTATAATTTTGTAGGTGTTTCCACAAATAAATTTAGCATATATGTATTTCGGAATGTCCGTGTGGTCTAATTGATAAAAATCAGCCGAATTAGTGCCGAGATAGAAGGAAAATTCACCAGCAAGAACAGCGTAGTAATATAAATGGGTTGTTTAAGTAACCAGGCATCTACATATTGATAGGATAGCGTGTGTGTAATTTATTTTGTGCATCACGCTTTCACCCGAGTGTGTGTCGTTTAATTGTTTTGGTCTTCCATTTCTTGTAATAAATAATTATACCAAGAATTCTTCATACGTTTTAGTTTCGGGTTCGAATCCAGCTTATGCACCCAAGTCATAATGGCATATATTTTTTTTTCATTTTTGAAATTGCAAATTTATAATATATAAAAATAAAAATCAATAGAACATTAACTCTATAATAATACATACGAAATCTGAAAAAAAAACATATCTAAGGGTACTTTACGACCGGGCCACACCAGGCATCCCTGCTAACTAAGATAAATATGTTCACAGTTTTAACAAAAGGACTACAATAATATTAAATCGTCTCCATTTACGCTGAACACCATCAGAATGCCAACATTCATATATTACATACGAACGAGTGCCCCGTGGCATCGCCAGAGGTCCCGAAGGTTAATATATTAACTGTGTATGGTAAATACTGGAATGGACGTTACAGTTGTGGATGTGTTGGTGTTTAAAGTGATTTAGCCCGAATTCATATAAAAGATGTATATTTCAGAAATATGTTAGTGATTTTTTGTCATATCAATGTTCATGTAACTCTCTCTGTTCGCCACGATAAAAATATAGTAACATGTAACAATAGTACAATGTTTTGTGTCTCTGGGCAACGTGTCTGTCTAAGAATGTTATGTCTTTGGAACCCAATAGGGTGTGTCAGTTATCCAGATAACTATAACATGGTATCTTGTAAGTCTATTATTATGAGCCCTTGCTGAGCAGTAAGCTTATTCAGCCCACCGTCACCATGTCATCCTGGTTTTGTTTACCGTCGACCCGACATTATTTCACTCTTAGTCATTCTCGGTTTCTGCGAGTTGATAACTATTATTTAATTCATGAGATTTCCTCATCTTTGTATTTTTCTCGATTTTGTTTCTAAGCAAGCTCCATATATTTTATTTTTTTATGTGATCACCTGCAGTCTTTTTACTTTCTATATTTTTTGTGGTTGTAAATGTAGGTCCTCGGTCATAAAAAGCATATGTAATGAATACAACTATGCTGCTATTTGCGTGAGTTCTCTTCCTCGTCTCTTTTCTTGTTCTGGCCGTGTTATCTTCACAATCGCTACGGGGTTAGTCAGTGATTTACAATTATCAAAATAAAATACAAAAATGCATATTTATATAAGATAACATTGTATGTAGATTAGTTTATTTGTGTGTGTGTGTGATACCATAATTCTCCAAACGCTGACGTATACATCTTAGATATTTGTTGTAGCTGTTATCCCAGTAAGTAAGAAATATAAACTAGATAATTTTGAAAATGATATTAGGAAAAGGCTTTAATCGAACCAAGTAAGAACAGATAAAAAGAATACATATTGAAATCTTAGGAATTCAGAACGATTGCCATTGTTCTCGCAAATAACTAAATATTATTTATGTCAGAGAAAGATATCTAATTTAGGAATGCAGTCGATTGTTCATTCTTTTAGGAGAGAACTTGAATGCCTACTAGACACTGTCCTCGAGTGTCTAAGGTATCTCTGTACAGGGGTTTGTCAGAACAATCTGGCATGAGGATACTTTTTCCATAGAAGTAAACCCTGGCCAAATATTCAAAATCACATAGTATTCGCTGCCCAAATAAGATATCCTCGCTATGGCTAACCCACATTAGCTTTTACGAGGAATGGTACACCTTCTGCCAGTGATGTTACCTCAAGTAACAGTACGAAACTGGATACTCCACCAGACTAGATAAATTCTTGTCCTGGAATCCAGTAAGACTAAGAGACCAAAATAAAGGTATAATACAATATATGAAAATGGTTAATTGGGGAGAGGAAATTTATGTTCTCAACTTCTTTAATAATTAGTGTTTGGGAGATAAAGAACTTAAGTGGAACATTCGACTATCTATGTATCTCATATAGAGTTCAAGTGTTAGCCCCAGGCTGTGGGCCCCTTGATTTCTGAGAACTTCGACTGAAGTAAAATAAAACATTTTTTTTTAAATAACTGGGTATTAAACATGTCAGTTAAAAGAATGGACATTACGAGTATATAAATAATGGTTAAAATATGGTTGATAGTGAACAATTTAAATTCTGAATTCTTTCTTTGCCAGAAGTGTGTTTGGACATACATATGAAAATTCACGTGAAATTTTACCACGTTGAGCAACAGGTCTCTGACGTCATAAAGAAAGGAGATTCTCAATATATTGAGACAAAGTGATAGAGTCAGTAAGGGACGAGAGTCGGACAGCGACTTAGTGAGGCTGATGCCCTTAGAAGCGAATAGGGGAAGAGAAGACCACATAGGAATACAAGAATGAATTCCTGAGTAATCAATAAGCCGGATGATGAATAAAGAGTCACCATCTACATTTTGTAACTGTTTATTTTCGTGTCGTCATTACAGCTGAAACGTAAACGTGTTTTGTCTATCATCTTGTAAACGAACTTCGTATAACTCCCTAAAGTATTAATTGTTTGCCTCACCTTTCATCAGTAATGGTTCTCCTCCTCTGATGCAAATGAGTTGCACTATACATTCCCCTTCTTCAATTTTGATCTCTTATGTGTTATAAATATGAACTGTGTGTCTAATGTATATAAACGCCATTATCATCTTTTTCAGAGTCTGTTATATGCTGCCCCAATTTGTACCTCGCCTACATAACAGTAGCCACTACTTTCGCTTAGTTGATCAATGAATCCCATCATCTGATATAACTACCAAATTTTGTCGCCAAACAACGTAACCTGTCCCTAGGAAATCTTCCATCTAACAACTGTCGTTACCCCGTCCCTAATTGCAAACTGTCTATAATACTAGCGCTTACCTGTAATTTTATTGACTCAGGATGGTAAATCCTCTCCGGTTTTCTGTCATAACCAGAGCCATTTCTAGTTAAGTGAAATTGGCTATTTCTCACTATTAAGCACTCCAAGATCACACATCAAAAACAGACCAATGGCGGCTGTCTGTCTCGAGTGTTCAAATGTTCTCATTTTATTACTCTCAATTCCTACACATTGGCAATGCTAAGTAAACATCCCCTCCGATTGTTCGGTTTATCAGTCAAAATGTTTATCATGACTTATTACAACAGATGCATTCGTTTTCATTTTTATAGCACATCAGAAATATATACTATTTTGATAATGTGTGTACCCCGACGTATGCTATAAAACAAAAAGATTAAAAAAACAAGTTGGATTTACCGGCGCCTGTTGATCAACGACAAAGCCGATGCATTTGATGTCAGAATAATGAGGAGATGAGTTTATCGATTTCAGAGTGGCGGCATAGATAGTAGCGACAAACTATCTCCGACTTTTAAAACTGAGGTGTTAAAAGAGGTGGGCAAAAATGCATTGAGAATGAGAGTGATAATATACCAAAAAGATTCTGGAGCACAAATGGCTGCTTATTTTAATCTTTGTAGCTCTTCAGAATGTTTTTTTTAAGTTGAAAAATATGAAATACCTTCCTTTTTCAACGTGTATATATATATATATATATATATATATATATATATATATATATATATATTATTTTTGACATCGCAACTTTATAACATATAAACATTAATAGAATATTAACTCTATAATAATATATACGAAATCTGCAACAATTAAAATGTCATATTTAAGCGTCCTTTACGACCGGGCTTTGCCCGGCGTTCGTACTAGCTTTGATAAATAATTTTGCAGTTTTAACAAAAAAGCTACAATAATATCAGAGTGTCTCCATTTCTTTCAAGCTACAATAATATCAGAGTGTCTCCATCAGATTACCAACATCAATATATTACATATAGTTAAGTTCCCTTTGGAATCTCTACAGATCCTGCTAGTTTCTCTTATGATTTCATCAACGGAATCTGCTATTATTACGGTTTGGGGATATTCGTTTACCTTATATTTTGTAAACGACGTATCTCATCTTTTTGTAGTTTTCTATGTTTACCCGGATTATGCACACACAATGTGTATGTAGTTTGAATAATCTGAATAAGACGAATAACCAATCCTCAAATAATTTATTACTTTGGTCTTCATTCTGGCCATTTACATTTTTTGAACTACCACAGTTAACGGAATTTAAAAAAAGATAGATACGACTCTTGTATATTTTCGCTCCGACATTTTTGAATTTGTTATCGCAAAGTTAACAGGGGAGATAACTCAGTTTTCGTACGGAATTGGCTGAAACAGAAAAAACCGATTAAACCGTATTATCTAAGAAGCGTAATAACAATGCATTTTTTGTGCTGCATTGTTTTTTTTTTTTTTGCTTCAAAGTAAAATATGTTTATATTCCTAACAAAGAACGGACAAGGAGTTTTAGTTGAATAAATTTCTTCGTTTGAATTCTCTTAAAAGAGTTTATATTTATTTAGCATTTGTCAGCATACGAATGTTTATAAGCACGACGTTGATATTTAATTATTCAACCTGTTATAATTTAATTTACGCATAAAAAATCATAAAGAAAAACACCGCGAGTCACGGGTGTGCGAATTTATAGCGTAATTACAACGTTGAACAATTACATTTTTGGAAGCTGCTTTGTTTGTTTTTTTTTTTCATTCGTGTTTTTCCGTTTCTTAATAATAGAAGTATTCCTGGGAGACCGCCTACTAATTTCTTTGCTTATCATCGAAGAAACAAATATACGAAAGGAAAATATAAATAACAAAAAAAAAAAAACTTATTTGGGGATTGGTCATTCGTATTATTTCGATTATTCGAATTACATACACATTGTGTGTGTAGGATTCGATGTAAATATAGAAAACTATACAAAGGTGAGATACGTAGCTTACTAAATGTAAAGTAAGACGATTATCGAAACACCGTAATTCATAGAAATACTGATAAATCGGATGCGGTGGTCACCTAAAAAAGAAAAGGAGAAAGGACCTAGCTTGAAAAGGCAAAAAAAAAACATAGGCAGATAAGAAAAATGGAGAATAAATTGATTCATAGAAGCGGCGAGTATGCTGGGTGTCGATTACCTAATAAACAAAACAAGTATGGAATTTAACTGAATGTGAAAACAATTAAATATACACACATACATACTTATGTGTGTGTATATATATATATATATATATATATATATATATTTATATATATATATATATATACGCATACAAATGATGAGTTTTATGAATATACAACTAAAATATTTATATATTTATATATATATATATATATATATATATATATATATTTACACAGTGATCACCACTTATCAAGGCCCGGAATGCACTCAGGGATAAGGGTTATTGCAAGTACATTACGTTAGTGTGGAGATTTGATGAAGTGTTTACTTAATAGGGCGGTTCATTAGAAAGTTGTTAACGTTGGACTTGAACACATCCAAGTTGTAGTCCGGTGGGAAGCAGGCAGACGGAACAGAGTTCCACAGGCGTGCAGTTCTAAGAAAGAAGCTTTGTTCATGGAATCCGCGTTTTGATTTAGGCACAGACAAAGAGTGGGGGAAATTTTTCACAGTGGATTCAGCTAGACGGGTGTTTTTCGTGAAAGATTGGCGAGGAGGGACCAGAGATTGGAGTTCAGACGAACACCTGCCATGGAAATAACGCTAAAACAAGGATAGGCTCGCAACGTCTCTTCTGTGAGAGAGAGGTTGCAGGGTAGAGAAAAGGGCATCCCCCACTAAGCCACGAAGTCTATTTTGTACTCTGTCAAGGCAGGATAGACTGTTTTTAGCAGCTCCTGCCCAGATATGGCAACAGTATTCCATCCTTGGACGTACTTGGCTTTTATATAGATAGAGAATTGCATCAGTAGTGAGATATCTTCTGGAGCGGTAGAAGGATCCCACCATCTTTCCAGCGACCTTGGCAATAGACTTGATGTACGTGTTCCATTTAAGATCAGGAGTAAAGGTCAAACCCAGAAGCTTGTCAAAACACGGGGCCTCACCCAGACGAGAGCCATCCATCACATATATATATATATGTTTACCGGCTGTTTATTTGGCCATATTGACATACATCTCATAAATAAACTATGAATAAATAAATAAATATTTCGATAACAAACTAATGACCAGATAAAAATCGAGGAGTAAAATAAATGAATAACTTAATAGGATCTATAAATAAAATAGATAAATAATTAAGTCGCTAGCAGAAATGAAAAAAAAAAACAACGCCTAAAAACTAATATCGGGAAACAACGGCAACGATGTATAATATTCCTTCAGGTCAAAGCGAAGACATAGGACAATAAACAACCTCCAAGTTAAAATATTACCAATACTTCCTCGCTGCTGCAGATAAATCACATGAGATTGCATTCTCATTCTCTCTTCAACCCCACTACTACTCAGTTTCTTCAACCTCTCTCCAATACCCATACTGTTTATATACACAAAGCATACATCACACTTTTTCGAGAACGTAAACCACAACCGAATATCTTATAAAAACGCATGTCATCTTTACTCTCGTTTCAATATCGCTCCTGTTTGGGGCTTATTAAAAGGTCTCTTTGAATGCAGATTAGTCTGAAACATGTATGCACGTATGTAACAAATACTGTTTATCTAATAAACCTACTATAACAATCCTGTCCTCCTTTGAGTACTCTTAAATAATAATATGAGTTTCATTGGATTTATATCCAGAAACCCAATTTATGCAAACATTAAACACACCCACACGCACGCGCGCACACACAAATATATATATATATATATATATATATAAACATTAGAATATAACAGTTTTTGCTGGTGATGAAAAAATTACCAACACCTGACGTTTGATTAAAAAAAAAACAAGCTCATAAACATATTTTTGTTACAACAGAGAAATGCGAGCATAAAAAGTAACATAGTTAAGTATAGTTGGCAAAGCAAAGGACTTGGTGTAAAAAGAAATGGACAAGGTATTCTAGTAAAAAATATAAATCCTAGTAGAAAAGAAATGGACAAGATATTCTAGTAAAAAAATATAAATTCATAACTTAAATTATTGCAGATGTGCTCCGAGTTCGGGTTCCCCCACAACAATCCTTCACGAAAACACCGCCTAGTTGAAACCACAGTCAATAATTTCCCCACTCTTTATCTGTGCCTAAATCAAAACGTAGATTCCATGAACAAAGGTTCTTCCTTAGTGCATGCCTGTGGAACTCTCTTCCATTCGCCTGCTTCCCACCTGACTAGAATTTGATGTACTCAAGTCCAACATAAACAAATTTCTAATAAACCACGCCTTTAAGTAATCCACTTCATCAAATCTCCATTACTTACGATTACTACAATATTATCCCATTGACTCCTGTACACGCAATAACCCTTTTATCCGAGTGGCCTCCAGGCCTTGATAAGTGGTGACTACCATCTAAAAGAAGAAGAATTGATTATATAATGTTATAAATTGAATTTTTAAAAACTCTTAATGCTGCAAAATTTTGATTTATAAATTTATAATCATATTACTTTTCATGCTCCCATTTTTCTAGTGTAATCGAAGATATTTCCAGGCTTCCAGTAAATTCACTTGTTGTTAGTTTAATTTCAGTCTCATTTTCTCTTTGCCCTATAAATATAACATACACATTTACAATAACAATCTACCGCACTCGTCAAGTTTCAATAAAATCCCTCCAATAATCTCCCTTTAATAATCTCGTGCTCTCCGTTTCACTTGTTACTTATCTTTTCGCGAAAACGGTGAATTGGTGGCAACAGTAGTCGTTTAAGCGACGCGGTTGCTATGAAAACCAGTCATAAAAAATGTCACTCACCTCCGTACGTTTTTTACGACTTTGAATACCAGTAAATTCATCATAACTTTTGATTTACATAACGAAAATTGAAAAATTGTTTCATCAATATAGTTGAGAAGCTGATCAATTGTTATAATTGTTTTAAATTTGGTGAACAACTGAGTGTGAGTGAAGATTTAAAGCAGTTCTAAATGACTAAAACTGCATCTTACCATATATTCAAACTACAAATGTTAGTATTTCGTCAAAACTTCAAACAAAGATTGTTTGAATATAATTTCTATTTTTACATTTGTTTATCAAAAAAAAAAATTATATATATAGTGTTGATCATCTGTACCTTAAAATTTGTCTTACATAGCTTCTGCCGAACGGCTTTGTAAACAAAGAAGTGAGGATTTTAAATAAAGTAATCGCATTATAGAGTAATGTGGTATATTGGTTACTAATCTGTATTAATTTTAAACTGTTCAATTTATTGTTCAGCATGCCAAAGGAGACATAAAAATTTATATTCTGAATATGAACGCTGAGTTGGATTTAATGCAAATTTTACAAAAATAAAAAAAATGAAGAAAATAATACAAAAAAAAACGGGTGTAATCGAGATTAAATGAATGAACGGAAATTTTGTTAAGAATAGCGGTTACTTAAAAGCGAACATGAAATAAAAACAGATTAATAAAACAGATAACTATTTTCTTTTCAGTAACAGGATGTCATATAGCTGGTTCACATTGTACTTTGGCGGGATTCATATTCACTTCCAGTATCTTATGGTATCAGGTGTTGATAAACAATGACTTCGAGAGCACATAAAAAAGAAAATAATACAAAAAAAAACGAGTGTAATACAGATAAAATGTATGAACAACATTTCTGTAAGAATATCAGTTACTGAAAAAATAACAGGAAATAATCCACGTCGGTGTATTTTTTAGTTAAAAAGTTATTGAAAAACGAAGGAACGACTGAAAAAAAAAAAAACGATGTTAATGAAAACACCAACAATAATTTGTCGGGATCGAATTACAGAGTGTCTTTTGGCGAGTGAAAAACAAATTTTAAGAATTTCTGAAGCAAGGAATGTCCTCGGATGTACGCGATCCGTACAAATGTGTTTTTATTAAAGTACCTAATTCTAACAGTAATCTGTATTTTTGGAAGTTATTGTGACAGATGAAAATTTATTTAGTGTATTCATTAGTTAGTAAATATATGAAAATAAACCGTTTTTATTTGTTAGTAAATATATGAAAATAAACCGTTTTTATTTGTTAGTAAATGTATGAAAATAAAACGTTTTTATTTGTTAGTACATATATGAAAATAAAACGTTTTTATTAGTTAGTAAACATATGAAAATAAACCGTTTTTATTTGTTAGTAAATATATGAAAATAAACCGATGTTATTAGTTAGTAAACATATGAAAATAAATCGTTTTTATTTGTTAGTAAATATATGAAACAAACCGTTTTTATTTTTTAGTAAATATATGAAAATAAACCGTTTTCATTTGTTAGTAAATATATGAAAATAAGCCGTTTTTATTTGTTAGTAAATATATGAAAATAAACCGTTTTTCTTTGTTAGTAAATATATGAAAATGAACCGTTTTTATTAGTTAGTAAATATATGAAAATACACCGTTTTAATTAGTTAGTAAATATATGAAAATACACCGTTTTAATTAGTTAGTAAATATATGAAAATAAACCGTTTTTATTAATTAGTAAATATATGAAAATGAACCGTTTTTATTAGTTAGTAAATATATGAAAATGAACTGTTTTTATTAGTTAGTAAATATATGAAAATAAACCGTTTTTATTAGTTAGTAAATACATCAAAATAAACCGTTTTTATTAGTTAGTAAATATATGAAAATAAACCGTTTTTATTTGTTAGTAAATATGTGAACATAAACCGTTTTTATTAGTTAGTACATATATGAAAATAAACCGCAATAGTGCAAACGCAACACAGAAAAACAATCGCTCAGAAAAACCCGTTATTTTATTCTTGCGGCCCATAACTTCCTAGAAAACAATGTTCTTCACTTTCATTATTATAGTTAAATGCAGATACTAGCGTTTTAATTACCTGTGCAGGAGAAAACGACGCACATGAGACAAAAGTTATCAATTTTAGAGTCTTTAAGTGTAAGCGTTATTAAGAATTAACAGAAATGTAGAAAGAGAAGCCTAGTGGTTTTTTAATCCTTACATTACTGAGCCATTTATTTTGTACTGACATGCTCTATCGTAGCCGCATATATTGTTGGGTGACTTTTGAACATAAAAATATAGATTTAGTCCCTTTCATAAACTGACAACGCTTTGTCTGAGAGTTTTGCAATGAATATATATATATATATATATATATATATATATATATATATATATATAGTGTTATAATGGAATAATTCCAGGAGGAAATCCGGGTATGAGAGCTCAATGTGGTAAACAGAGCAATAAGATAAAAATATAACAGGGAAATTACATAATTGTCGATGCAATAATTTATTTCAACCTTATGGTATTTTCAAGCATCTAAACTAGACAATTACATTTTTGATACTGAAATAAAGAAAGAAAAAGAATC
This sequence comes from Euprymna scolopes, assembly GCF_053919585.1. Classification (NCBI taxonomy): domain Eukaryota; kingdom Metazoa; phylum Mollusca; class Cephalopoda; order Sepiida; family Sepiolidae; genus Euprymna; species Euprymna scolopes. The sequence continues at coordinate 11,949,123 of NC_136520.1, forward strand.
GGGCCTCGAACGTCAAAAAACCAGAGGGGGTGGTAGTAGCAATCCACTTAATACATTTTATAGAGAGGGTGGGAGGGGTTTTTAACAAAAACAACAACAAGAAAAGTGTCATAATGTTCTTGTTGTTGTTTTCTAAAAAATCCCTCCTACTCTCTCTATAAAATGTATTAAGTGGATTGCTACTACCACCCCCTCTGGTTTTTTGGCGGTCGAGGCCCGATTCTTTTATTTTCTTTATTTCAGTATCAAAAATGTAATTGTCTAGTTTAGATGCTTGAAAATACCATAAGGTTGAAATGAATTATTGCATCGAAAATTATGTAATTTCCGTGTTATATTTATATATAAATATATATATATATATATATATATATATATATATATATATATATATGTGTGTGTGTGTGTGTGTGTGTGTGTTGGGGGGCGGGTATTTGTGTGATGCATTAAAGACATTCATATGAATTGAGTTGTAGACAATAATCATAGAGACCCACTGACTGTCAATTTCGTTTGTAGTAACTTAAATCCCTCCATGTTAAGTTTCAAATTTTGTGAACAGGGGTCAGACATAGATATGTGTTAACGATTTCAATCTAAATTCATAATGCTAACTTTAGACTTTCTAAATAGATAGTATAAGACACAAAAGTAAGGCAGAATATCTCAATTGGATAGCGAATTTTACCACTTTTAATACGACTTTCCATGTATATATACATTATATATATATATATATATATATATAATACATACATGCATACATATATATTTTCGTACGTATGTATATATATACATATATGTATATATCTGCCTACACACTCACACACAAATACATATATATATGAATATATTAATTTCCTGTGGCACCTGTTTGTCTTTCGTTCGACGCATATATTTATTAATTAATTATCTCTAGAAAAGACAGTTTGGTTTCGTGTCTGCGTCTTGTTTGCGTTTTTATCAATATCGGGTTTAGATAAGAGATAAGGGTCAACAATTTTTAATGAAAGTCCTCAAGATATTCTATTATATATACAAATAAAAATTATGCACCTTTGGAAGCATGCCAACAATTCCTTTTAATATTTACCTATCTTTTCCCCCATTTTTCTTTTCTCTCGCCTCTCTCTCTCTCTCTCCTTTTAATAACTAAGTTTAGGACTATTGCTCTATATACGTTTCTAACAGCCTTATCATCTATAATATAAAACTCACCTGCCTGTTTAAATGTATGTATGTTTTTATGTTCGCCCTAAACCTTCGATAGAGCCGACGTATTTTCACGAAATTAACGTGGTTGTGTAATCCCAATTTCCTGAACGGTATATATGGAATACTTTGCAAAAACATTAATTTCTTCATCCTAACTGAGCAAATATCTACAGGCGAGTCGATTTTTTCGCTCTATTTTCGGAACTCCCTTCCTATTTTCGATTGATTAGCTTTTAATTAAATCTTCGCCACTTCCTGTTTGACGATGGGCGCAACAACAAAGAGTCACGTTTTTTTCGCGTTATTTTCCTCCTTCTCTGTAATTGTTCGAACCCGTCTGCCTACTAGTATTTATGTTTGCTCAATACACACCTCCAAACTCCCAGAAAACGTATGACATACATCCCAGTATTATATATAAAAACACCGCATAATAATGGTGACATACCTGTTTACACCAGATCCCCGAAGTTTAGCAACTATTAGCCGACCAATACAGCATGGGTGTAATGCGAGACGCTGTGCGTACCGTGCTGGGACAGACATCTAAGTGTTGGCATCCGGAGGGAGTTTTCACCACTCGTAGAAATGCACCTACAATGGAAATTACCAATTGTATGGAAATCGTTTTGTTCTGAACAAAGCGTTCATCACTATAAACAAATCGTCAGTGTGAATTTTCGAACAATCTCGTCATTGTGGCGGACCTCATACTTTACAGCCGTCAAAAGTAGTTTCATGATATTATACATATGTTTTTGTTTTAGATCTCCACTAGTTCATCCCTATGCGACCCCCTTACTCTCCCGTATATAAAATCTGTCTCCTATCTTATTTCGACCTACACATCTTACTCTGGCTACCGAATGCATAATACTTTCTCATTCATAAGGATGTCATTTTTTTTCTAGATTTGTAATGCTACCCTTTCTCTTTGGATGAAAAGCATTTAATATCGAAATGTCGTAACTTAAAATAATTTCTTTATTTTCTGTATTTCTTATCGATCGGTTAAGTTAATAAGGTTGTTTGTATTGTCTTAGGCCCTGGGGTGTCATCCTTAATTTTGTATGTCTTGGTTATAGTTTCTATTTATATTCTAAATTCTTAGTGATGTTTATATATATATATATATATATATATGTTTTATTTTTTTATTACCGTTTTATCTGTTTGGTTACATATATATCGGAGGTTGGACCGTGTTTACGATCTAACAGCCTCGTCAGATCTTGCAGAAAAGACATATATATATATATATATATATATATATATATATACATATACATATATATATCAACACACACACACATATATATATATGTATATATATATATATATATATATACTAGCATTGTAAGGATGTGATTAATAGATTTCAGTCTTACTGGAAGTTTACATAAAGAAATGTTTATTTTTATTATGACTACAAGCAATGGAAAGCGGTTTATAAAAACAAAACAAAATGAAATAGATAATCTAAGGAATCGGTTTTGGCATCGGAAACCAGACTCAATTTTTCTCGATTCCAATACCGATTCCGATTAATCTTCCCAACATTAATATATATATATATATATATATATATATATTTATATATATATATATATATATATATATATATATATATATATATATATATATATATATATATATATACTAGTACAAGTACCCGCCGTTGACTGGGTTAAAAATCAACCTACAGAAAATTAACTCTGAAAATGGACTTTATGAAAGCATGATAGGTTATGAAGGGTTGTAAAAACAGAGCTTCGAATTCGGAGGTATCAAACCAACGCCAAATAATGAAAGAAAAAAATAAAAATAGATAAACCCCATAATTTATTTTTCCATACCTGTTCACACTGAAACACTTACAACAAAATTCTGTGGATCTATATTAAAAAAAAACCTTGTTAAACTTTGTCACATATTTGCATTCTATGAAGGTCAGGCGCGAACCAACATCCCATAATTTTATTATACCATATTTCTTAAAACTGAAACATAATTATCAAAGTATACTTACGCAGATAGATATGAACGGTCTTTATTAAAGTTTGTTCCTATTTCCATTCCAAGGAGGCCAGACCCCACAATTTTAATATATCAACCCTATTTAAGTTCAAACACACTTATCAAAGAATTCTTATGTACATCTATATCAAAAACACTTGTAAACGCTTTTTTTCCATACTTTGTGGACTAGCCGCGAACGCATACCCCACAATTTTAATGAACCACCGTTCTGTCAGATAAAACATACCCATTCCGGTGTCTCGATACATCTTCTATCATTATATGTAATCAGTTTTTTAAAATAGTAAACCATATAGGTGCCTATTCCTGACCACACGCACACACGCACACACACAAACACACACATACATTCAGCTTTATATATATATATATATATATATATATATATATATATATATATATATATTGCCTATTTTGTTAAGTTTCTCCCCCTCCAGTTTCTATTTCTGTTGTTATTATTAGTGCAGAATATAAAGTATCGGTTTCTCTGGGGACATCAATGAATTATATATTGTCTTCTATCAAATAATATGATATGTTTCTCGTGTGTAAAGGTTGGAACATTTTGACTTGCTGGATTTATATTTATTCGCTCTATTTATTTTGGACTGTCTTAACTAATATTCTATTTCATTTTTCTTTAGTTCCTCAATTAATACTTTTAATGTGGTTGAGTTTTTCTTTGGTTTCTTCTTGTTATTTTTGTTATTCCTATTGGTACTGTTACTATCCTCATTATATCTACTATTATTGTTCTCGTCCCTGCTATTGCTTACATAATCGCCGTACATCGTTTACACTAAAAAAACAACCAAAACAACAACAAAAACATAGACAGTACTATAAACAATAGCCGGGATGTGCAAATTAACTTGTTTTAAATAACATCGGAAGGATATATATATATATGTATATATATATAAATATAAATATATATATATATATATATATATATATATATATATATATATATATTCTTCAGAATAGTTTTTATTTAACAATCAGGTGTTATGAAAACGTGAGATTGTAAAGTCTACAAAATATCACTGGCAATAATATTCTATAAGTTATCCCATCTAAACAATAATTGCTCCATATGCAAGATAGAGCAAATAAATTAAATTGTGATTCAATGAATTTCAAAAAACTCTCATTGAATGAAATGAAGCGGTTGAGTTTCGTATCAAAGAATTTTTATTATTCTAATCAAGACAAAGACTACTTTAGAAAATTAATCTCCTTAACCTATAGGGTTTCGGGGTCTACCATCTCATCAGGAAAGAAAATATTAGCAAATACTTATAAAGCTTTGCCCGCTATTTGCTAAAGTCAGTGAGACATGGAAAGTCAAAGTCCAGATAATAAATTTATCAGAAGTTCTGTAGCAGGAGGATTTGCAGAAAAAGGGCATGAAAGTTTTTTTTAGATCTTGCTTACTTGGTAAAATCCATGTTATGCGTTCTTTACGTCCGTTTGGTAATGAGGTCCAAGTTATATATTATATACATAGCTGTGTAGATATCCGAATCGGGCAAGTGCTTGCATAAATTTATTTGTGGGTCCAGCGATAATAATTCAAAATCTGGTGGAATCCTTTTCATTAGAAGTCTATATTATTTTTAGTGGGGCGAGGTGTTTATAGTAGGGAGAGTAGGTAGTGGTGAATGGTAGGAAGTGGGGTGAAACACATGTGCATATCCATCCTTATATACACATGAACACACATATACAAACACACACATACACGCAATATACATATATACATATACATACATACATACATACACACCCACACACACACCTATATATATATATATATATATATATATATATATATATATATATATATATATGAGCAAACAGTTAATGAAATATGTTAAAATCACTTTGAAATGAGTTAAAAACATATTTAATCTGAAAAGGAAACACTAGATAAATGGATAGTCCTTAATCCGTGGAATTTCGAAGAAATACTCTCCTTCTCATCAGAGGGTAGGAATTAGCAAAATATTATAAGCTCTATTTCCTATTTGGTATTATCGAGCTTTTATATCTGGCTTAGATAAGTTTATAAATATTATCTCTTTAATATTTATAATTTACTTTAATTTTACTATCTTGGATCATTTTGGTAAATTCAATTGTAATTTTCATTATATATATATATATATATATATATATATATGTGTGTGTGTGTGTGTGTGTGTGTGTGTTTGTGTGTGTGTGTGTGTGTGTGTATTAATGTAGCCTGGAGGTCCGTACAAAATCAGTAACAAACCAGGTTATGTAGTTGAACGTATGTGTAGTGACGTATCAGAATAGTGGACATTTGGTTTACTGGTGACGTGATGGCTAACAGAGTGGTCAACGATAAACGTTGCAGATTAGTTGGAAACCTGACCAAAAAATAAGCGGGAAATACCTGCAGTTTTTATAAGTGGCAGAGGTAAAGACAAGTATGCCGGTTTACTTGATGGTCACCACTTATAAAGGCTCGAACGTTATTCGAGGATAATAGTAAATGGATGTAAAATAGTAGTGATGTAAGTGCTAATGATGGAAGATGGGTGGACTTTGATTGTTTATGAGGACAATCTAACTGGATTTTTTTTCTACATTAGGTATGAAAGCTACCATTTTGTAGTTAGCCAGGAAGCATGTCAGCAGAATAGTGTTCCAAAGGGAGACAGTTCTGGGAAAGAAGCTTTCTTCATGGAATATGCGTCTACATTTAGGGAGAGATAGATAGTTGGGAACATCATGTACAGTATGTTTTAGATAGTCTATATATATATATATATATATATATATATATATATATATATATATATATAAAAGTGAACATGTCTGTGTATCTGTGTATCTGTGTGTTTGTGTACATTTCACTACACAATAACTCTGTCAATTTTTTGTCTACAGACTCGAAATTTTATATACAGGGTACTAAGATTTGGGAAAATCGATGTGATCGGTTTTTGGCCAGAAATTTGGCGATTAAGGGGTCAGAGTTCAACGATTTGACCTTTGAGAACTCTACCAAACTCTCACGACAATTTTCGGTCCACGCACTTGAAATTTTAGGTATAGGTTCCTTGGACGTGCATCTAACTTAATAACTTGATTTGAGCCCAAAACAATAAATTTTACGGGGTTATAATAGGGGGCTAATTTAAAAAAAAATGGCATCTGCGGTCTCTTCCAAATTACTCAGACAATTTCTCGTCTAAATATTTGAAATTTTACATAAAGGCTATTCAGAGATAGGGCAAGCTTTTTCATCAGTTTGGATCGAAATTTTTTAGTTACCAATATATGAATGTCTGTATGTCTGTTTGCATGCCTGCCTTAAACTTTCAATAGTAGCCACGGATTTTACCAAGATCAATATTGTTTCAAAGATCGAACGTTCACACGATAAATATCGAAAAATTGGCTAAAAACATTAATATCTTCCCCTTCAACTAGGCACTTTTCTACAGGGGGAGGTCACTTTTTTCGCCAATATTTTTTTTTAAATTATCCTCTCCTTTAGATTGTGTAGCCTTTATTTTAAAAAAATGTCGCTTCCGGTTTGGCAGTGGTCGTAGCAGCATAAACGTTAGGTTTTACCCCGTTCTTTTCCTGCTTTGCAGTACGGGTTCGAGTCTGCCTTCCTACTACCATTTTTTTTTGTTTGCTAACCATCCATATCCAAACACCCGAGCAACGCCGGGCGCCCATGCTAGTATATATATAAAAGTGAAAGTGTCTGTGGATCTGTGTGTCTGTGTGTCTGTGTGCATTTCCCTATGCATGACTCTGTCAACTTTTTAGTCTACTGACTCGAAATTTGATATACCGGTTAATGAAATTTGAGAAAATCGTGGTGATCGGTTTTCGGGAAGAAATTTGGCTGTTAAGGAGTCAATGGATTACGGTTTGACCTTTGAGAATTCTACCAAACTCCTCCGACAATTTTGTGTCTAAACACTTGAAATTTTAGATATAGATTCCTTGGACATGGATCTTACTTAATAACTCAATTTGAACCAAAAACAATAAATTTTAAGGGGTCATAATAGGGGTAAAATTTAAAACAAATTGACCTTTTTTTTTTTTTTTTTGCTCAACATTCACCTCTAAACATCCGGGCAACGCCGGTCCGAAATGCTAGTATATATATATATATATATATATATATATATATATATATATATATATATATATATATATATATATATATATATATATATATATACTAGCAGCCCGCTCGGCGTTGCACGGTAGTAATACACGCTTAAATCGGATATTCTTATTAATGCAGAGTGAGTATGCATTATTATTATATTGGGTTCAAAATAAACTAATGTTTTTAAAAGTTAGAAAAAATGAGTCCTGCACCACAACCGAGAAACTAAACGAAGAGGATTTACTTTTTCTTTTGACGTTAATGCCTGAGATATAAATACATGTCTGCTGCAAGGCTAAACATTAAAAGTTTGAATGAATAGTTATTATATTACGCATGTATATTCGTAATGCACCGGTTTGACCTTCACCTGGAAAATGGTATTATTTTAATTTTCACAGGTTTGCCGGATTTCGCCGGCATAAACCTAAACATAAAGACTTTCATTGGTTTGAATGCCCTATATATTAAGGTTTGTGTATGTAGACTAAAACAGACAGGGAAGTTTAGTAGGCAACTTTTTTAACAAATATGAATATATGCATACGTAAATAAATATATAGAAATAATTTTGTGTTTACAATAAACGTTTTACGCAAACATAAGGCAGCCACATATAATGTAGAATATATGCATTAATATAATTATACGTAGTTAACTGAAGATTATCATCCTATCAGAAAACTGATAAAAAAATAATTAGGGGATTTATAAAAATGAATGTTAAATATAATATCCAAACTAGCTTGATCTTTTGCAGATGAATGCTATTCCAGGATCCCTTATATAAGACACTTTTATTTTCTTTTTAAATAAATAAAATAAAAATGCTTGCTTTTTGTTGTTTCTTGGCCTTCATACTGCGATCAAATTGCATTATTTGTGCTCCTTCTCCCCTTGACACAAATGAATTATTGCATGTTATTGTTATCTTTTTTTTTTGTTTTTACACGTCAATAAAATGTTTTAAACGATTGGTTTCTAAGTAGGGTGTCCCAGTACGAATGGATGAATGCGGTATTATGGTGAAAGAGGATACTAGCTAAGATAATGTCTTTTTTTGTTCTAGAGTGACAAGATGACCAACGACCCCCATCCTTCCACCTTTTTAAGTTGGCCTTGATCTGCTACATTCCGTTGTGCGACACGTTCGTTAGCGGATCTTTGACCAAACATATAATTGATATCACGAGCTGTTTCGGCAGCTTTTCGGCCTACTCTGAACTGGAACAGGAACATCTTTAGGATTTGAATTTTGTTCATGCTGTCGAAAAGCCTGCTCCAAATAAATGAAGATATTGAGGAGAGTATCGAATAACACGTTTAGATCGAGTGAAAAACGCCCTTCAAAACGATTAAATATATCAATGAATTCATTCAGAACTGTGAGAAAACGATATTGTTTTGAACCATCTAATATTTGTATTTATTTTTTATTATGATATACTATATATTCTGTATTTCGAAATAACATTGTGCTTTAATTGTAATCACTTATAAAGTATTACTATATATTATATGTGGTGTTATTGGTTTAAATACCAGTCAATGACTATGATTGTTATATTTAAATTTATAAATTAAACCAATGTAACATTCTTCCTTTATACTTATGTCAGTGTTTTGTCTCGTCTTCGACTTATCGTCTGCAAATCAATATATCAACCACTTTACTTATTCAATAAAAAAATATTGTATTGTCTGCGTCGAAAAAAGATTTGCGAATTTTGGAAATTGTCCAGGATAACTCTTCGATTACCGATCTTCCAAATAAAGGAAAATTACGTACCGATAATCATTTACGGCTTTGTATTTTATTTTAATTTTACCCCCTCTCCCTAACACCCTCTGTCTTTGGCTGTCTCTACCTCTCTCTCTTTCTCTCTCTCTCTATAAATATATATATATATATATATATATATATATATATACGTGTATGTATATATATATATATATGCCTCTGAAAACTGAATAGTTTCGCAATTGAATATATATACATATATATATATATAAATATATATATATATATATATATATATATATATATATATTTATATATATAAGCCATCAAATATTGCTCTTTTGAGAACAAATTGTGGTGTTCCTTGGAGTCTGAGTGACAAAAAAGTCTCCCAAGATTTCCGGCACTCTCCACCTCTTGATAATTTACGTTATGGCAACAGCCGCTTATCATAGATTCCTTTTTGGCTGTGAACATTGATATTCACTGGGATTTGGGTGGTAATAAACCTCTCCAATGTCCCAGTCCTCTTTGCACTCATCTAGCGGAGGTCTGGTTAGTGTTTTCTCTCGTTGGTCTTTCCATCCTCCTTCACTCTCATTATTTGCTGTGGTGTCCATTCATGGTGATACACACAAAAAATAAACGTAGGGATTAGTATGATTCAATTATACAGATTGCTTCTTCTTCTTCTTCTTCTTCTTCTTCTTTTTCTTCTTCTTCTTCTTCTTATTATTATTGTTGTTGCTATTATTATTATTGTTGTTGTTGTTATTATGTTTATTATTATTATTATTATTATTATTACTATTATTATTATTATTATTATTACTACTACTACTACTACTACTGGTAGTAGATAAGCGTCTCTTCTCTGAATACTTGAGAGGAAAATAACGCGATTCAGTCATGTATTTCTTGATAAACTATTTTCTATTGAGATTAAAAAGCTTCCTACCCATCATCGAAAATGACAGCCATTTTGGCTGCCGGCCAAATCTAATACAACAATAGCTTCTATGAGATTCTTTTCACATTCTCACGTTCCTATCTTTATTTTTTGGCTTTTGTCTTAAAAGGTGAGATTCAATTTTCTAACAAGACATAAATAAAGAATGGAATTATATTCATTACCGACGGCGATTTGGACATTTTCTTTTTAAATATTTTTGCAATCATATTGTAAGCAAGTACATGTTTACGTTGCAGTGATCTTTTGCAAGGACTAATAAGCGTCAGTTTTGTTATTAAGTAAGCACACAAAAATCAAGTGTTGCAAATGTATATTATACAAACAGTGTTACACGTCATCCTTCAGAGCCATAACAACTAAAAAAAGATATAACACAGAGTTCAAAATAGAGTTTGTAGCTTAGTGGGGATGCCCTTTTCTCTCCCCGCAACCTCTTTCCTACAGAAGAGACGTTGCGGGCCTGTATCTGCTTTATCGTTATTTTCATGGCAAGTGCTCGTCTGAGCTTCAATCTATGGCACTCCCCTCGCCCCACCATTCACGAAAAACACTCGTCTAGCCACAACCACTTTCACTATTTTCCACATTCTTTATCTGTGCCTAAACATAAATGTAGATTACATTTCTTTTTTAGAACTGCACGCCTGTGGAACTCTCTTTCGATCGCCTGCTTTCCAGCTGACTATTATCTGATTGTCTTCAAGTCCAATATAAACAAGTTCTTGATGAACCGGCCGCATTAGTGATTCAATTTACAAAATTCCCACTACTTAAATTTACTAGAGTATAATTACATTGACTAGTGTATACCCATTAACCCTTGTCCTCGAGTCGCTTGAGAAGATGTGATTCCTGTGTAAAAAATAAAAAACAAGGTATACGCGTCTATTCCATAAAGATGTTTTTTATGCAAGCAGTATTAAAACAAAATATTTGCAGCCCCCTTTCCTTTAGCGAAATAAACATACTTAAGAAGCAATAGATATGATACAAGATTGAGATAATTTATTAAAAAAGAAATATTTACCCATTTGCTACACTGTATTAATACACAAATGCTACTGTTAAAAGCAGTAGCTTGTTTCATACGAGTTTAACAAATATAACAAACAGCACATTGAATAGCGGCATGGACTCTATCCCAATCACTACCAATGTATCTAATGTAATCTCATCAGCATTTGACAAAGCCGAGGAACTTTGCAGGAAAGTCTAGTCTTTGCGATCAAGGCTGTGTACCACCTGTGCTTCCCCCTGTGACAGAAAACACGCCATACGACATACAAATAACTGTGCATTATATTGCCAACCTTCATAAAACATTGATTCTAGTAAATCAACTTGACTTGACAGAATTCTAATTATAAATATGTTTAAATCTTATTTCAAAGGGAAATGTTTCGAACACTGAAAAACCTAGAAGGGCTGTCTCGGACATAAAAATGTCGGGTGGTCGGCTTTGTAAAAAATATGGTTTAATTCTTGATATCATTTGCCCCTTCAAAAACATCATTTTCCTCGAGATTGTGGATATTATTTTTCCGATGTTAAACTGATTAAATATATACCTACTTTTTTGTGTATTTTTGGAGATTAAGCTGCGCATACTAACGCAGGGACGACTGCGATTAATAGAGTGCTAGCAGGGCTATGCGGCAGTTCTCATGTTGTAGATAAAGTAAATAGGGGATATAGAAATACGTAAAAATAGATAAAACATAAAACTAAAACGACCTGAACGTAAAGAATATGGAATTAGAAAAATGTTAAAAATAATGTAAAAAAAAACATAATATAAATTTAAAAAAATGATACAAGTTTCAGTGAAGTCTTTATTTAATTTTTTTTTACAAGGTGGTCACCACTTATCAAGGCCCGGACGCCACTCAGGGATAAGGGTTATTGTAAGTACAGTACGGTAGTGTGGAGATTTAATAAAGTGTCTACTTAAGGAAGCGGTTCATATGTCCGGTGTCGTCTCCTGTAATTGGGTTTCAACCTCTAGAAGTTTGGAACGTAGACCCCTGATGTTGGGGAAGGAAACATGGTAGTAGGTGTCTACGTTGGAAGATGGGTTGCTAGGTTTATTCGAGTTTTTTTCTGGAGATGTTTCATGTTGAAAATTTGGGATTTGTGGAACAGGTCGGCATAGTTGGTTAGAGCAGTACAGAGAGGGGAAGTAAGAGAGAAAAAGACAGCCATTTTTTGTAGCACATGAAAAGGTAAAGCCGTACCAATTACCCACTAGTTTGGCATCGAGAGGCCCCACCAAAGACTACTGCATGGCCCATAATCCATTCATCAAATGGCAATATAGCAGTTCCAGTACTTTGCGCCTGCTGATAGGACAGCCTCCTTAGTGGTTAATCCAAGGTGCAGGTCCCTGATTATCAGGCGGATAACGTCAGCCCAGACGAAACGTTTACCTCCAGCACCCTTACTAGTGACATGGGAACAAGGATAGACATAGAGACAGAAAATTTTTGACATCTCAGACTATTGTTCACCAAGTACTACCGACTTTTAAAGCAGCTTTTTCTTCATCCTTTGTCAGAAAAAATCACTCATTTGAATGAGGACTGAGGGACAAAAAAGGAGAAGTGAGAGTTACTGGAGCTGCCGATAACACATAAACTGTATTATCTACTCTCCATTAAAAAAAGTTGGGGTATGGGTACAAAAGGTTCTGGAAAGTGAAAAATATGAAAACTTTATAAATCCAAACAGGGCAAATGTGTGGAGCACTGACTCCTATTATATTCTTTCATTCTCATTTGGTATCTAAACAAGCCTAGGTGCTTTGCGTGGCCCGGTTGTTCGGAGGTCCGTGATGAGCGAAAAAAAGTAGTAGCAGACAAGCAGGCTTGAACCCGCACCACTAGATAGGGGAAGAACGTGAAAAAAGTGACATCTTTGCTGTTGCATCCATCGCAAAACCGAAAGTGTCGAATGTTTAAATTAAGGCTAGTCAATCAAAAAGAGGTGATGGTTTTCGAAATTACGACGAAAAAAGCGGCCCCTCAATGTAGGTATGTGCCCAGTTGAAAGTGAAAGAATTAATGTTTTAGCCATTTTTCGATATTTGTTGTCCGAAAGGTCAGGCCTCAAAACGCTACTAGTCACCTGAAAATCTGTGATCTCTGTCGAAAGGTTTCGACAGGCATAAAATATACAGGCAGTTGAGATTTATATTATGGATGATATTAAGCCAGTTTTTTTTTTCTATATCTGCTTTTTATATAATTCTGCCGCTACTCCTCTTCTGATAAGCTGCATTTAACTTCGAAATGCCAGGGACAAAATAGTTTTCCTTATTAATATTCCCCTTTACCTTATTGTGTTGGTGATATAAAGATTTAGAGTAGCTCTCGGAATGACCTTCACTTGTATAAATGTCAAACACTTCCAAAAATATAATACTCTTGTCAAAGCTAGGGGGAGCTGCTCGAGCCACACTGGTTACCGACTAGTTTATACACATTATTATGTATCCTCGAGTAACCTTCAGGTCTAGATAAGAGGACATTTCAATGTAAAATAAACGCATGCATAATTTTCAGCATGAGGACTGCGAGCGAATAAATATTTAACACGACGAACCCTTACGACAGGAAGCGCGGAAATTTTATGTTAATGTAATTACCGTATACACTTTTGTAATTTACAAACACACACACGCACATATATATATATATATATATATATATATATATGTGTGTGTGTGTGTGTGTATACACATATCTATATACGTACAAACATACATGAACCACACAGATGAACACGGAACAAATCAAGATACATGCCCTAAGCGTTTAATCTTTATTGGAAGATGTCTTCTGGATGAAGTCTTACAAAACGTATATTGACATATATCATTTTTTTCTCTCTATCTCGTCGGAATACTATTTCTTTATTCAGAATAGTGAAATGCAATACATCTACTGGTGCGCAAATCCAGTCATTATCAGCCTTACAAAATATTACTGGATGTAATATTTTATATATTTTCTGCCTTTCATCCCCTCTCTTTAAGATAACTCCTCCTACAACTTCCATTATTTTTAGAAGATAGAATTTAAATCTTGCGATTTAATAATATAACATTACAACATTTTCACTTCTGCTGACTTACAAGTATAATCTTAATAACAAAAACTGCATCTGATTTTAAACACTATTTTTGCTTTGGTTTGATAAGCAATTCTGTGCTTTAATCATTTTTATTTTTATTTTCATTTAATTTTAATTTTAATGTTAATTTCAATTATTTTATTTGCCTGTCTACAGATATTTTTTTGATTTTTATTCACAAATTGATTGAAAACTTGAACTGAATTTTTTAACTGATATATAGGGAAAATTTACCGGTTTGATATAATCAAAGATTTGCCGGATATCCAATCCAACTAAAGATAAACTGTGGATATATATATATATATATATATATATATATATATATATATATATATAATGTATATATATATATATATATATATATATATATATATATATATATATATATATTGGATTGTAACCAGCTTCCTTCGATTTATTACAGTACGCGTTGTATCTTTTTACCTGCCGTATACCAAGAACTTCCATTACAGGATTTAGCATACACTTTCGATTTCAAGTTCAATATCCTTTTTTGCTGCATCAATATCCACTTTCTCTTCTTCTATGTAGCTTAAATGATTTTTAAATTAAAAAAAAACATTAAATTTACTTTTCTATGTTTATTACTTTTAGCAAATTAGATGCAAACCTTCTATAATATTTGCTAATATTTTCCTCCGAGGAGATGTTTAAACATAAAAAAAACTCATGGGTTAAGGACATATATTTTTCTATACTGTATTCGTTGTCTTTATTTACGAAGATATCAGCTAAACTATTTGTATAATTTCAAAAAGCGGTTTTTGTTATAACTTATTCCATAAGAAAAAAGTGAACATTACTAGATTATATATATATATATATATATATATATATATATATATATATATATATATATATATATATGCATGCATGCATGCGCGCGTATATTATTATGTAGTGAATATGCCAGTACACGATCAATATGCGCCGTATTCTTCAAAGATGCTCACTTGTTCGTATATTTGCATTCTAGTTGTTTTAATTATATTGTTTGAATCGAGGAGTATACCCCCGTAGGGTTATATGAACTTTTTGTAATCATAGAACACTGATAATGCAGCGATAACCCTATAGAATGAAGAAGTCCATTGTTGTCAAATAAAAGGAAAATTACGCTGACGGCTGCCTCAGGGAGGAAACGAAAGGAAAAGGTCCTCCTTCAAACGAGAAACCAAAGAACGCCGAAAATGCTTTCGTCTCTCGATGGCTTTTCGCGTAGAAAAACCAGAGGGAAAAAAGAAAAAGAAAACGCTTAAAACTGCGAATCAAATCGCTGATATAAAGATTAAAATTTGCTGGTAAAACTGCTGGAAGAGCCCTCGAAGATTTTATTGACGTCTATACAAAAGGATAAAGGCTTTTTTTTTCGTTTAGATTCGTTTCCGGCGGGCGAAGTATTCGTTGTTAGAAACGTAATCCGAAGTTTTTAACACTTAATAAAGTTAGGCCTCGTGGAAATAATACGCTGATCAACTTAAAATAGTGCACTAACTTAAAAGAATAGTCGCAGATTAAGACGAAAAGACATGTACATGGTGGAGTAATTACACTGTCACCCTAGAAAAGACGTCATGATTCCATTTCTATTTGAGAAAAAATACGTTTTTGTTTTTTTTTTGCTGCAGACCATCTACTAGGTGGCTATAATAAATAACAAGAGGGATTAGGACCTTTTATCATGTCTTACAATGACATAATGGTCAACGAACGAGGTGTGAGATGCGACGGGGTTCAAAATATTCTCTGTACCGATCCAAGGTATGCCTAAAGAAGTATTAACACTCAAAATGCACCAGTGGATGGATACGTATGGGGTAGTCAGGTTGATTAAAACTCCTGTAAGACATTTATGCCACAGACTTGACTAGCTAAATCCAATATCAGCAACAACCTTTACTCTCTATGTGAGCCTAGACCTAAACAAAAATTTATTGAGCAGAGACTTTTCTTAGTACTGATCGTATGTGGAATACAATATCACCTTGTTGCTTCCCAACTTTCTATAACATGATTGTTTTCAAGTACAATATAAACACATTTTTTATGAGCTGTCCTCAAAAATGAATTAACTCATCCAATTTCCATTAACGCCGATTATCACGGTGCTGTCCCACATAATACTTTGTCTTCAACTGACTTACGGACCTTGGTAAGCGTTACGTTATAGTAAAATATCAAAGAATTAATAACTTGTATTATTTCGATTACAAATTATTGGTTGAATAAGTTAAAATATATTTACATATTTACATTAAATGTTGTATAGTTCATTATTATTATTATGATTATTCTTCTTGGTGTTATATTGTTCGTTGTTATATTTGTTATTGCTGTTATTATTATAATGTCTTATTATTCTGTTTGTTGGTGTTATTGTTGGTTGTTATTGTTCGTTGTTAGGAAGTCTTATTAAAAGTGAGTCTTAGAGAGTCTTATTAAGAGAGATGTTGCGTTTTGTGTTCGTGTTATGAAGAGATTCATATATATAAAATGTTCATACTTAGAGGTGTGGTGAGGAGACAGTGTTGAGACAGTCTTATTGTTCACATTGTAGATATGACATGTCGAGACATTGTGTATATAAAGCCATTTAAAAACACATGATATATAATACATATAATGACTTTATCTTTTGGTAGAATTACAACACAAAGATGACTTTTATAAAAGCACATGATGGGTTTATTTCTTCTTCGACCGGTCGTGTTTTTTTTAGTCAGGAATTCAAAGTTTTACATTCTATTGTTTCAAAGGTGACCGTCTCGCTTCCAGACGTTCGAGTCCCATCTCTGGACTCCAGACTGTCGTCTCTCGTCCTCGGACTCTCTCTCAGACTCCCTCTGCCTAACTCTAAAGTTTCTAATTATATCGAGAACTTCGCATTTTCCATGACGTCATACACATGTTAAAACATGTGTCTTCTTTCACGTGTTCTGGAAAAGCGTGTCCAAAACTTTTTCCTTTGTTTACAAAAGGAATTTTAACCTATATTCCCAGTAACTTATATTTCCAATATGTTAAAAACCTGTTTATTAAATTATCTTATAGCTGCATCCTTCAATTGAATTTCATAACAGAATTGACGATGCACATTCTTTTCTTAAAACTATTTTATCTCTAAGCTAAACAATGGTTTGTTTTTACATTCCGTTTGCTAATTCTCTCTCGTAATCTATTTCTAAACCTAAATTACGAGGTTCGAAATTGGTCTATTCTATTTCATTTTTATTTTTACTAAATCTCTCTATTTTTATACTTACATGAAAAGGGGACAGCCCTAAACAAAACTTTATTGAGCAGATACTTTTCTTAGTACTGATCGTATGTGGAATACAGTATCGAATTGTTGCTTCCCAGCTGTCTATAACATGGTTGTTTTCAAGTACAATATAAACACATTTTTATGAGCTGTCCTCAAAAATGAATTAACTCATCCAATTTCCATTAACGCCGATTATCACGGTGCTGTCCCACAAGATACTTTGTCTTCAACTGACTTACGGACCTTGGTAAGCGTTACGTTATAGTAAAAATATCAAAGAATAAATAACTTGTATTATTTCGATTACAAATTATTGGTTGAATAAGTTAAAATATATTTTCATATTTACATTAAATACACATCCCTATTATTAACGAAGTCAACGATTACGAAGTGGAGCAGCACCGTTCGATTATGCTTGAAAGAAGACCATTTATTTTGAACGCGCCCTGTCATATTAAATACCCTACCTTTTATTCTATATGCCAGGCCTCCTGTTTGTACGGTAAAAACGTTCTCAAATGATCTTCTGAGGTTAGGATCGATAAGAGGCTAACTTTAGTCAAATCGACTGGTTCTTCTTTTGCTGGAATTTTTCGATTTTTGATTATCGATACTGAGATCTAAGAAAACTATCAATCGAATGAAGTACATTTGTGTGAACTTTAATAAAAATTAGCCAAGCCGTTTAGAAGTCTATATGAAAAGGACCAAAACACACGCACAAATCACGCTCTTTTTACATAGTAGCAGTTCCCCCAGGCTTTGATGCGGCTCTATGTACTTTCAATAACTTTATATATATATATATATATATATATATATATATATATATATATATATATATATATATATATATATACATATATATATGTATATATATATGTATACATATATATATATATACATATATATATATATATATATATAAATATATATATATATATAATCACCCAAAAACTGATTCAAAATGCTTGCTACATGTCAGAATACCCTTTATGTAAAATGTCAAATGTTTAAATAAAAAATTGGCCGAATAATTTGCTAGAGAACACAAAGGTCAATTTTTTTTTTAACTTGGGCCCTTTAGTAGCAAAATTCTCGGCCAAAAAAAAAAAAAACGATGAAAAAACTTGCCCTATGTCTGAGTAGACTTTATGTATAAGTTCAAATGTTTAGACTAAAAATTGAGACGGCGCAGGTATTAAAAAAAAAACATTTCCCCAATTATTACCTTTAACATTTATTGTTTGGGCTAAAATCAAATTAAAAAGTGTGATCCATGTCCAAGAAATTTACATATAAAATTTCAAGTGTTTTGACCCAAAATTGGCAGAGGAGATTGGTAGAGTTTTCAAAGCTCAAATCGTAGAACTTTGATCCTTGGACAGTCAAATTTCTGAGCGAAATCCTATTAAAAAGATGTTTCCAAATCTCACTACCTCCGATGTCCAATCCCAAGTCTCTAGATTGAAAATATTCAGAGTATGTATATGTACACACACAGAAATCCATAGAGACAGGCAATTCCAATTTTATAGATACATACATTAGTATATAGAGTAGTAAAAATTTACAAACCAAGTATTGTGTTCATTAACGTTTCGTCTATATTAGAGTTGACGATGTCATTTTCTCCTCCGTGTTACCTTTCTCCAATAGAAGAAATACTACAAGCATATATCTGCTCTCTCTTTATCTGCATGGCCTGTGTGATCCCTCTTGTATGACATGATCATATAGCATGGTCCCTCCTGTATGACATTTATGACACAAACTCGACTAGCTACATCCAATATAAGTAACTAACCTTACTCTCTATCTGCAATATAGACGAAACGTTGATGAACACATAACTTGGTTTGCCCCTTTTTATCTCTCTATTTCGTCGGGATATTATTTCCAATATTCTCATCATATATATATATATATATATATATATATATATATATATGTGTGTGTGTGTGTGTGTGATGAGCTGTGATACAGCGACACAGTACTGTATATGGGTGACTACCAGGCTCCTTATCTTGAGATGAGCATTTTGGGAAGTGGTGTAAACAAATCGAGCTTACGTATTCGGACGATGCCAAAACATCGTTAATTCACTACCCGCACAGCAGCTGCAAATGTAGCTTAATAGTTCGAAGCCTTGGCTGTCGGTCGGGTTTCAATACTGCCTTGCGGTAGTTTCCTATCTAGCCGCACTGATGAACTGTGATACAGCGAAACAGTATTGTATGTTGATGACTATAAATATATATGTATACACACATATAAATATCAATCAATAAATAGATAAATGAATATATATATATATATATATATATATATATATATATATATATATATATATTGGACATTTTATCAATGCACAGTTTACAGTTTAATAATGTAGACTTTTGATAATGGTTTTATTAAATTTACGTACTATTTTTTTTTTTGTCGTATACATTTTGGCCAAACGTGGCTTTCCGGAGATTTACTGAATGAATAAACTCTTTTGACCCGATCGAACTCCCCGATAGAACAAAGGATAATGTGTTTAATTTAATTTGATTGACTCATCGTGATAATAGACAACTATTTCCTTTTAACAAAAATGTAAAAGCATTTTAGATAATTATGTTTTTCATGTCCACAATAAAATGAATAATAATGCTAAAAAATATTCAATATTTCGAAATTAAAATCTATTTCCAAAGTAATTTCCATTGTAATTATTTATGTCTTTTAGGCTTTTTCATAGACACCCGCATATACACTGAAAGTGACTTCTGTCTATCAAATGTTTGTTATTTATGACGAACGGTAAACATAAATTTTATAGCAGTGAGCTTCAAAAACCGCCTGGAAAGCGCGTCAACTAATTAAACATGTAACTAATTTCTTATAAAATTTTACGAAATTGCAGAGACCATAGTTTATTAATTGGTGTTTCGTTCAATCTTATGCTCATCAGTAGGGCATATCTGAACTCGAGATTCAATATTCTAGTCATTTGTTCAATACGCCAGGTACGAGAAAGGTAAGCGACTAATAAAGCAAACTGCAGCGAATACCAACTGCTGAACTCCTTACATCTAGGTAACAATATAGTTGGTTTAGAGGTGAAACCGATTAAAAGAGAAAGATGGCGTAGTCATCTAACCATAACTAAAAATCAAACTGATATTACACAGGTATTCTGAATGTGTAATTAATTATACTGTTATACATTAAAAATACTAATACTAATTTGCTCAATAGACTTGCCTATAGAAGTATATCGCGTTGCCAGTGTAAAATCTTATTCGTCAAGGATCATTGGGTTTTACTTGAATTTGAAAATTAGCTGCTTTGCGTCTTAAAATTATTATATTATCCTTTTTAAGCAATTACCTTTATCTATTCGAATAACGTCGCGGAGATAAAAATAATTATTTTAGAATAGAAATCAAGGATCAGTTTAGTATAGAAATTCCATGTAAAATGATTTCGCTCTGGTTTAGCATTTTTTTTTTACACAGTGATTACCAGTTATCAAGGCCCGGAAGCCACTCAGGGATAAGGGTTATTGCAAGTACATTACGTTAGTGTGGAGATTTGGGTAAGTGTTTACTTAAGGGGGCGGTTCATTAGGAATTTGTTAACGCTGGACTTGAACACATCCAAGTTGTAGTCCGGTGGGAAACAGGCAGGCGGAACAGAGTTTCACAGGCGTGCAGTTCTAAGAAAGAACTTTGTTCATGGAATCCGCGTTTTGATTTAGGCACAGATAAAGAGTGGGGAAAAATTTTCACAGTGGATTCAGCTAGTCGGGTGTTGTTCGTGAAAGATTGGCGAGGGGAGACCAGAGATTGGAGTGCAGACGAGCACCTGCCATGGAAATAACGATAAAACAAGGATAGGCTCGTAATGTCTCTTCTGTGGGAGAGAGGGTGCAGGGTAGAGAAAAGGGCATCCCCCACTAAGCCAGGAAGTCTATTTTGTACTCTGTCAAGTCAGGATAGGCTGTTTTTAGCAGCTCCTGCCCAGATATGGCAACATTATTCCATCTATTCGAAATAACTTCACTACTGTACTTTTTTTATGTGTTTTTTTTATATATTTTCACTTTTTAAGTTTTAAAAACATGTAAATCTGATCACACTTACCCCCAAAATATAGATTATGTTCTCTTAGGTGTGTGCGTGTTATCACTATCAACATCTCTGTGGAAAAGAAGTAATGGGGAGATCATTATAGATTATAAATGTGGGATCAGTTTCTAATATAAACTAAATATAAAATAAATCATTATTTTCGGGTCAGTATAGTTTCTCTTTCCCTTAGGTAAAGGAATTCGCCTCACACTTTGCATTTTTTGTGTGTATATGGGTTAATTTATATCTTTTAGGAAAAATGTCAGGCAAATTTAATTAAATGCTTATAAATTAGTACACACACACACACACACACACACACACACACACACACATATATATATATATATATATATATATATATATATATATATATATATATATATATAAGTCGATTAAAAGAATCACGAAATGTAATAAAACCCGAAGACAAGGATATACGTCTTAAAGGAGGAAAATAACCTTTTTTAATATAGAAATACTAATACTAGTATGCGAAAGGGAGAGAAAGGGAAAAATACTTAAATGGAATGCGTCCCTCCTAAATAGTTCCAACTATAACCGAAGGTTTCTCTGCTTGCACAAACTAGGGGGGGCAAAACTGATGGAAAGCGCCTTAAGGACAGACAGCCGATTCTACTATTTGGAAACCCCTTGAAATAGGCTGATGATCCCGATTGAAACGAAGTACATGCTGGGCGATTGTAACTTGCAAACGCTGGGGAGTGTAGCCTATATAGACGGAACCACAACGACATTGAGATTTGCAAACAGTATTCTTTGACTGCGATATAGCCTAGCCGTCCCTACGAAAAGAAGGAAAGGCGCACTTTGTAGAAAAGACAATTCGGAGGATTAAAGCACCAAAATTAGGATTGACAAGAGAGGAACTCTTATCTCCAATAAGAGTAGGTGTAATAGTGAAATGCAACCGATTATCTAAAGTGAAACCGTAAAAATAATAAGTATTTAATTTACACTATTTTTCGAATGAAGGATTAGTGAATCTTTATATAGCCTCTCTATGACTGAGTATATGAAGCCTCTTTTTTTTTAAAAAATGTTATATAGAAACCGTAACTATTTAATGTCTATGTCAGAGCTAGAAAACTCAGCTTTATTTCTAGGTATGTATATCTATCTATATATATCTATGTCTTTATCTATATCAATATATATCTATATATCTATATGTCTATCTATCTATCTATATATATATATATATATATATGTATAGTCTTTGAAGTTTTTAACCTTTAAAACTATACAAAAACTATTTTTATCATTCGTTAGGAAACCATCTAGTCAGAAAGTCATTTAATTACCTGCTATCACTGCATCAACTCGCTCTGGAATTTACTATAATACCAATAATTTATTTTTCAAGGGATCATCAGTTGTTTACCATGAAACACTGTTTCGGGGATTTAAAAACAAAACAGTATAATACATCATAGCTCCCCATCAGTGTTGATCAAACCCCACTACCCTTAATCTTAGGAAGAAGACATATTACAAACATTTGATCCAATTTCCTATTCTTAATTGCAATTACTAACCTTTTCATACTATAAAAATGAATGTATTACCTGTGCGATTCATCAATTTCCACATTTAAAATGGATACATTTTTTAATTTATCAGTCTTGTATTTATAAGATTAGGATTAATCCATTTAAGTACTTATCGCTCCCACTATGATTAGTATTTAGTATATTTACATTCTTATTTACAATTAGATATATAAAGGTTAATACTATTTTTTACATATATACAATTTATATATATATATATATATATATATATAATATATATATATATATGATTTCAATTGGTCCGCAGTAATGTGTTGCTATACAGTCATGAGAATGTTTCGATCTTGTAGTGATCAGGAAACATTGCTTCTATTAAGAAGTAGAATTCTAAATTCCGCTTTTGAATATGATTTGTTTCCTGAAAAGGTATCTAGCTACTACATACTTGAAGACCGAAACATGTTTATGACTGTGTAGCAACACATTACTGCTTATGTAAGGACACATTGAAAGTGTAACAGGCTCTACTTTGGTATTGACCACTTTTGGGTTAACCTCGTTATATTTCACTGGTAACCTTACCTTTGAAAAATAGTAACCTCCAATTATTTATATATCTATCAATCTGTCTCGCTAACTATCTTTCTATCTATCTATCTATCTATCTATCAATCTATGTATTTATCTAATTATCTATATATATCTTTCTCTCTCTTTCTTTCTTTCTCTCTCTCTCTCTCTCTCTCTCTCTCTCTCTCTCTCTATATATATATATATATATATATATATATATATATATATATAGGGTATGCCTGTTTACTGAGACCATCCTTGAATCGTGTTTCATTTCTGTCGAGATTACAATTTTATTGATGACTTGATGTATTGATTTCTAATCAATTTATCAGATTTGCTACGATTTCACCGATACTTTCAAAAAAAATTCCCAACCATTTTCTTTCATGTAAATGTATGCGAATTCATTCTTGAGATGTTTATCTTTGAAGGGGATAAAATGTAGAAAATATAAAACAGAAATAAAAAAGAAAACAACTGTTTATCAAGTCATCTAATCAGCTATGTCTGTCTATAAATATAACGTTTCATGATAGTCTGTACACAAATACTCTCTCATTTTTTTCTTTCTACAGACTTCAATCTTGGTATATAGAAGATTTGTACTGGTATAATTGTATTTGCTCTTTAGCCAGTAAAATAAAATAGGCTGCTAATTAAAATTAAGAGAAATAGACACGTTAGTCGAAATCATGTCGGCGTACGCATGCGCAAAAATGCATTTATACTTTTGACAACTTATTTTATAAAGGTTTTTTATTCGTATTGAAATAGTACAGATAGTATTAAATAAGAATCAGCATTCATATATTTTGGCAGACATATATTATTTTTTTTTTACTTTTAATTATTTTACTAATTGAAATTATTATCAATAAATTAATCGCTGTATTACAATAATACAAAATAATTAAAAATAAAAATATATGTAAGCGAAATTTATGATCGGGAATACCGCGAACTGCTTCCTAGTCTCTCGCTCCTCCTCTCTTTTTTCTCCCCCTCTCTCTATATTTATATGTATATATATGCGTATACATAGACATATATATTTTGTATATACATATATATGTATATATATATATACATAATATATATAAACATATATATATGTATATATATATACACAGCCATAAATAGTTTCAGAAATAATTGTACAATATAATTATATATTACTGCAAACTCAAAGTACCTATACATATTTGTGTGCATATTTATATAAAGATCTCAAGCTGAGACATAGTATGTTTATAAAATAAAATCAAGTTTTGTAAATTAAACTTTTACAACAAATTCATTACTCGACAACGTACACAATAATTTTTTTTTTCTAATTCCATGATATTTGCATAAATGGTTTACATTCGCAGTAGAAGAATAGTCAGCAAAATAATATATGGATGCTGTTTACAATTTTCTTTAGTAAACACATAAATGAAAACAAATTTGTTTCTTGAATTACATTGATGCATTATTCACTAAACCCTCTTATGTTTCTGAAATTTGAAGATGAAGATTGAATATATATATATATATATATATATATATATATATATATATATATTGTGTAAAAAAATAATACTTGCAAATTATAAATCAGTTTCAAAAGGAAAAACAACAAAATACACTTGAGAGTACGATCGTTTCGGAAACGATATTAATTTTTTTTTTAATTGGCAATAATTATTGACAATATTTGACAAACGTTTTCTCTTATTATATATGATCCTTATGAGCAAAAACAAAATACACCAATATAAAACTAGCATGTTTTTTAGTAAGGCGGATATTACTAATTGATTCTCCTTATAAAACTTGTTTTAAGTTCAGTAATTATATAGCTGTATCTTGTCTCTGTTCTTTAAAATATTGATATATTTATTAATGCAATAAAATAACCTCTGCTTTTAAGACTCTAAATCTAATTTTTCCTATTAAATATAATATATATATATATATATATATATATATATATATGCGTGTGTATGTATATGTGTGTGTATTTATACCTTGATAATCCATGTATATACATACATATACACACATATATATATATATATATAGAGAGAGAGAGAGAGAGAGAGAGATTTATTAATAAATTGATGATCCATATACATATATATATATATATATATATATATATATATATATATATATATCTACACTTATGTAAATACAACATTGGCTGTGTGTGAGTTCGTTCTTTATAGACTCCGAAAGGGCTGAACAGATTTTCTTTAAATAGTTAGTTGATAGCGTGTTTTTTTTTGTTTTTTTTGTTTTTTTTTTGAATTACGTGGTATGTAAGGTAACACTGAGCAATTAAATTTCTTTACGTTTTTTTTTTTATTAACTGCAAAGAATTTTATAAGACTTGAAATTTTACGTGTGCTTTTTTCTTGTTTTATTTTTTGGATGATGTGGTGTGAATGTTCACATGTAAATATCTCAACGCTTTTTTTCGTAAACTGGAAAAAAGTTATTTTATAAGATTGAAAGATATACGTGTGTGTATATATTAACACACCTCTTATTTTTGTACTATCAAACTGGAATATCACGGTACTTTAATTAAACTTTATAATTGATGTAGAAAATAAAACTAAATAGTGCACGAACCAAAGATATTTACTTCATTGAAATTAAAAAAAAATCATTTGAATTCAACTCAAGTCACTTAAAATAACAACACTTCAAATAAAACTTTTTTTTTAACTAAGTTGTGTTTAAACTAAGTATTTGGTATAAAATGATTATTTCTTTAATCAAACATTCAGAGATCGTCATACCCCACGCAATTACAGTACAAACAGAAATTAACATAGAATTGCCTACTGTTGTTTTGCTCCCCCCCCCGCTACTATCATTGTTAACACCGCTCTCCACCCGACCTAATATGTTGTTTTTATTCGCCTACATCTTTCCACACCCGGGCAATGCCGGATACCCTCTCTAGTATATATATATATATATATATATATATATATATATATATATATATATATATATACTAGCGAGGGTATTCGGCATTATATATATATATATATATATATATATATATATATATATATATACATATACTAGCGAGGGTATTCGGCATTATATATATATATATATACAGACACACGCATATATATATATATATATATATATATATATATATGAAATTTATTCATGCAACTATTGATGGCTACATATGTGCATACATGTTTCTGTAATCACCCGTTGGGGGATTACGTCTTTAGACCAAGAATTATCGTCGAGAACTGATATTTCGAACAAAAATATACCTGCTCTGTTTACTCATTGAGCACTCTTAGGTAGACACATGTTGTTTCATTGGATGTACTTCAAGGAAACTAAACTCTACTGGCTAAATATATATATATATACATATATATATATATATATATATATATATATATATTAATAACTCGTGAGATTGTACATCTATAAAATACAAAACTTTTATATCTCTTAATTTCCATACTTAAATTATTCACAAATACCTGTGAGGTAATGGATAACGTACTTGGTAAAAATGCTATGTAATAAGGAACAAATCGCAGTAAGAAAAAGAGCATATTAGATAAGTTTGAAAATGATATTTTTAAAAGTTTAAAATCAAACCCAGTAAGAAAAATTGAAAAATACATATTAAATTCTAGGAATATGGAACGATTGTCATTGTTCTTGGAAATAACAAAATATTATTTATGTCAGATTTAGATATGAACAATGCAGTTTAGAACTAATGATTAAAAAATAGGTTAAATGATACAATTCAATTGAGGACTTTCTTTGTTTGCCAAAAACGGGTTTTGACATACATAGGTAAAGTCCACGTGAGTTAATTCCACGTGGCGAGACCTACTTTGACGTCATCAAGAAAGGAAATTCCCAATATATTGAGGCAGGGTTCAAAGTTTGTTAGAGATAGTAGAGAGATAACAGACGATAGTCGGAGAGCGACTTAATGAGAGCTGATGCCGCCGGGAGGCGAAAGGGTGAAGAAGAGGTCATGTAGTCGTAAAGGCTTGAATCCCTGATCGCTATCATCCCCAGATGGTATGAATAAAGAATCATCTATATTTGTAAACTGTTGCCCTTTAAACTTAAAAGGTAAATGTGTTTTATCTTGTAAACAAACTTGGTGTAACTCCCCTCAAGTGTTAACTGGCTGCACCTTCCTGCGCAATCATTAATAACGTATCCCCTCCTTTGAAGATTAAAAAAAAACTGTACAAATCATATCTCTCAGTCTCTGTTATAAATATTCTCGTTATAAAATCTATTCCGTCATCTATCAGACAGAATAGTTTACACACTCAGCGATATAAACAGTCCTCGATATATGTAATCCCACACACACACAATGAGATACGGTTTCAATATAGCATCACAATAATATACACTCTCCCGGTATATGTTCTATACAATATACAAACGCCGATATATATGAACAGAACGTAACAAAAATTCATTTGTAAGTAACACTATAATGGAGGTTTAAGGTTAAATCCTAAACGCGCGACAAGCAAAATAAAATTGCGCATTACTAAGCACTTTTACTAAATTATATCTAACGGATAGAGACGAGAGCCTGTAGATTAAATGATGGGTGCGATTCCAAATGCTCTTCACATGATTCTCATGGTCACATATTACACGTTATGCAAATAACCCTTATGATTAGAATATTAGTCCGAAGTATTCAAAATATTTTTAAAATTTATTAATATAAATGCGATGTTTCTGCAACACTCTTTCCATAGGAGACTCTGTAGAAATTGTTTACAGCCATATCTCGGTTGCACACATGGGCATATGTAGAAAAAGTATTTCATATATTAAACAAAAAACCTCCAGTCAATTTATGACATTTCTTTTTAAATAACAGAAAGTAGAATTTAATCTTAAAACACACAAGATGGCGGAAGAAAGGTCAGATTGTGTTTTCTTCGGAAATGTCGCTTCTGTTCAAATATCTCGGCTTAATTGTCTGGCGCCTGCGCAAAGACATAAATATTTCCATAGTAACGCGTGCGTTATTTTTAGGTTATTTTTTTAAAAATATTTTACGAATTTCGAATTAGAAAATATTCCTTGGAATAAAAAATCTTATTTTTTACTGCTTTGAAAAGTGCAAATTGAAAGAATAAAAAAAAATTTATTCACTAGATGCATCTAATTAAGAATCCGTTGCCTATATATCATCATGCCTTGTAAATACATTTAGAAATATTCTTCTGTTTATGGCATTGAGGTTTTATTTTTAAGAATTCTATTTTAATTGTCATTCGCAGCTTTTCCAAGAATCCGTTCAGTGAAGATAAACCAGCATACACAGGGTATTTTTCTCAATGAACGATGTTAACCCACTTAAAAGAGAACTGTATCCGACCATATAATTGTAATGACTGTCTATCATGAATGTTATATGTCTTGTTTAAGCACGCATCACAAGTTGATCAAGAGGTGCATTCATATGTGGTGTTTTCAATAAGTTTACAGACTTTTTTTGTCATTGGCACTTTTATTAATAGTACATACATAAAATTCTCACCCTCTTTCGACAAACTCTCATCCATCTGCAATGCACTTGTTGTACAGACTACGTTACATATAACCCGCGACCGTCTTCAGAAATATATACCATCATGTATTATATTGGAAAAAAAAGACTACGAGCATTAAACTTTAGTCCCCTTCGATAGAATCTTATACATCTGCAATGAACTTGTTGCGCTGTTCCAACAACCTCCGCAAGACACCATGGAATTCCTCTTGTGTAAACCTGTCAATGGCTCTTAGCACAGCCTCTTCCACCTCTTCAATATTATCATAACGACAGCCTCAAGGTCTGGACTATAGGGAGCGTGAAGGACACCCTTGATGACTATCATGGCCAAACAGTCTGTGGCAAGCAGAAAGTTATAGGCTGGTGAATCGACACAAATCTTCTTCGGTTCCTCGCGAATAATTGTGTGTACAGTGGCCATACTAACATAAAACTGTATTTCTTGTCTCTGTACACACGCGGTAGTCCATATTCATGAAGTTCTTCATTTGTCCATTCAACTTTGGTGTTCTGCCTTCCTTTCCTCTCCCACACTTTTTATCATCCCTCACAGACTACTTGCCTTTCTTGAATCTATTCTGCCTCTCAACAACTGATGCTCGATTGGTGCAAGATAGTCCAAACGCAGTCTGATGCATTCCATGCGTTTCTGTGACATTTTTTCAAGATAAAACATTATTTTATTGCATATCATTCTTCTAGAATGTCCTCACGTCCAGACTCCAATTTTTAAATTCGCCAGCTGTGACAATCAGACTTTACTAGAGTGTATTTGAATTTCTGCTGTAAATATTCATTTGAACCTGAAATAATAACAAATGGGTCAGTCATCTCATAAGATGATATATAACATACTGGCTTTTCAAGAGTCTACAACAATTTTAAATGCATACAAAACAAATGTCTAGAAACTTCTTTAAGTCATTTCGTATATACTCGTAAATAAATGAACATCTTATATTGACTTTACTACCTGGAGAGCTATTTGTTTGTGTTAATTCTCTCAATTTGTCATCGTTATACTGGATATTATTTTCACACTGTAGAATCCTAGAATAACTTATATTATACTTTCATTGTGTCTAAAACTTGTAATTGTCAAAACAAATATAACGATCCCCTACACACATACACACTTGACCTTTTTGATGTTTCTCTCTGGATTTTGATTCTTATTCCCAGTCCTTCTGTTCTAATCACCTATTTTTATTACGTTAGAAAAAGCTTTACTGGGTTCGATAACTGGTTCAACGGGTTATATTTGGTTTTAATCCTATATAAAACTGGCGCAGAACGACTGACAGCGCCTTTCTTAAGGTGCCGAAGACGAGAATATTAATATGTTATACCAGACTTGTATTTGTTTCCATGAATGCATAGGATTCTGTTTATCTAGTTCGAGATCTTAATTAATATCCTGATACACATACCAGTCCTATCAAGATCATTACACAAAGTCAAATCAAACTCTTGCATATGAAAGTCACGTAGGAAGTAAACTTTGGCAAATTACCCCAGGCAGGTTATAATACGAGACTATTAGCTATATGATTATAAGCGATTAGCGAAGTGGTTCTAGTGCAACTCCAAGTACTAGTGTTC
The DNA here is from genome assembly GCF_053919585.1 of Euprymna scolopes. NCBI lineage: Eukaryota > Metazoa > Mollusca > Cephalopoda > Sepiida > Sepiolidae > Euprymna > Euprymna scolopes. The sequence goes on from NC_136520.1 coordinate 11,980,098, forward strand.
GAAATAAAATTAACAGGTTTGACAGAATAATAAGAGTGCGCGTTAGTGGACCAGGAGATCAGTGTTCAATCCTCGGACTCGCAATACATTCGATAAAAATAAACACTCGGCATTATAAGATGTATATACCACGCACTTAGCACGATCCCCTCTTTTTAATTCTAGGCTCCTAAACTCAACAGAGATTAGACAATTCCTGTGATGATCTGGTTCTTGTTTAATCGGTTTTAGGCCAGTGTGCAAATCAAAGAAGCCACCCTCCTAGGCTTTGCCATCTCTCTTTGGTTAATCGGTTTAGTCGCTTTGGGGGGGGGGGTAGAAAGCCGACAGTACTGCTTCCCAGACATTTTTTTTGTAGGAAACAGTGCCTATCCCCGCGGACACTGACTTCTAAATTCCACATGTCGTCTCTGCTGGAATATTTCTCTCGATAAGAGAACAAAATACTTCCTTTATTGTTTGAAACTTCGCTAATCAGAACAGGTGTTCGATCTGTGTTACCTCCGCCGAAACTTGTGGGTCACATACATCATTTCGACTACACCACTTAACTCGAGACGCGATGTATGATCCATTCCTCCAGCAATCTCTTTAAAAAAAAAAGGATACTTCAACTCTTTATCAGTATAATTCTGGCCGCCGTGGATCGTCGTCCGTTATCTGCATTAATCCGGGACTCTGCGTGCTCTTTGGAAGGAGCTGATTAAACTCATCCTGAGTCAATATCGCTTAAAATCAAATCAATCAAAGGTAATCAAAGTAATATTGGCAAAAGACCAATGCTCTACCATGGAACTCAGTGTAGATGCTACTGAAAATGATACAGGTTGTGAATAGTTTTGAGAGGGAAGGGCAGGATTCTTGTGTTATCGACCATCCCATCCCCACTGTGTATAGTTAAATGGATTGAATGGTAAAAGAATTGTAAAGAAAAATGTCGCATAATGACAACGAAAAAATAAAAAGAAATATACCGGTATATATCAGGTAAAGAATGCAGATTTATTTACATGAGAAATGTTAAGAATATAGATAGAAAGAATGAGAGTTCCTTGAGAATAAGAGTTCGTTGCTTGCGATTGAGGAGAGGCTGACGGGTTAGTGAGGTAAGCTGGCTGGTGGCCGATGCCACTGGAGCGGTTCTTGATTACATGTTGACTGCTTGAGGACCTAGCGCGAAAGAAACATAAACATCAGACACAGGAAGTCACGTGGATAAGTCGCTTTTAGGTTCTCAGAGTTAAAGCGCGACAATCGAGTTAGCCGAGGAATTTCCACTTCCATAGTTTTCGACTATAGTTGGCCACCTATTTATTACTTTAAAAAGGAATAATAAAAGCCACATCTTGATTAATAATTGATGCATTTTAAAATTCAAAGTGTATCTATTAGTCTATATTTTCAAGCTAAGCGTACCAACCGTTTTGAACTGCTACAATGGCAGGGACCTTAGGTACGCTGACTTCACATTTCTCAGTTTGTATTTATTTTCAATCATGCAAGTACCGGTTGTACTGTTCCTTTAGCTTTTGTTTAGAAAACCAAGCACTTGGACGTAAAGAGCTGCGATTTGTGACCACATATACGGCAGTCCATGTGAGACAATGAGTGAGATATCTGTGAACTTCTGCATACTAATACATTACCAGAAACAAGAGCCAGGAAGAGAATTCTAAAGTCACCAAGTTCGAATAATTAGAATGGAAAGATTTTTAGAGCGAAGTTTAGTGGATGGATTTCTACAGTGGAGGTAAGAAACTTTTCTAGTTTGTTGTGCTTTGTTTATTTTGAAGATGTTTACTTTTTTATCCTCGTACGTCACAGTACTCAATATCAGCAGTACCCAATGTGTGAGAAACGACGTCCTGGGGAGAACTAGAGTGGATAAATAATGTGAAAGTGTGGATTGTTGAGTGATACTACATAGTGCCACATAATACCCTTACAATAAAAAGACGGAGAGAGACACCGCAAGTGTAATATTTTTAAAATGACTTTATAGGGGCTGCGTCGAATCGAAAATGTGAACATTTGTTTTGTCTGTTTATAGCATGAATGCAATGTTACATGATCGAACAGACAAGTTTTCTAGATTGTGGAACGGAAGCATATACCATTTGCAATGGAAAATGTCATTTTATAGGAAAAATATACGGCATAATCCCGTCGACACATGATTTCTCGTCAGATCACCGAAGTTAAGCAACGTTGAGCCTGGTTTGTATCATTTGGGAATTCTATGCCCTGTGTGTGCTTTCCGCATATCTCAGCATTTGTTTCCAGCTGTTCTATGCATACACTCCACTTGCATCTGGTATTTAACAATGTCGAATGGGGAAAGCTATCGTTGGGGATTGCGCATACCCTGCCAGAAAAAGTTACACGCAGGCACCCTTTCGCATAGTCTATCAAAGACTGGAGTAACTTGTTTTTTATGGAAAAAATAGAAACATAATGTTGTGTTGAACGGAAAAGACGTTTTTGAAAAATAAAATAAAAAATAAAAAATAAATAAATAGGAAAAAAGAAACACGCATGAATCTACAATTATTGAAAAATATTATGTGTACATATATATTTTTTGTGGCAATGGAGGAGTGTTAGGGGGAGGGTCCGGGCAATCAAAAGTTACTCCCAGGAACGATGTTACAAAGCTGCATCCAGTCAAACAAGAAGACACAATGAGAAATCCCGGGATTTAAAATTACCTATATCCATGACGTCAATCGGCCAGAAAATCTTACCAGGATTAAATGGGTCAGACCAAAACAAGCAAAAAAGTGCAAACAACAAATGCTAGTGGAAATAAGATTAACAACTCAATCAACAGGAACTAGGACCAAGAGAGTTGCAAACAATAAATAAGCTGCCGAGAAAAGGTCAACAGGTCAAAGTGATATCAATAAGCAGAGAGAAAGCAGGGAGATAAGGCACAAGCGAAAATACAAGTTGACATGGAGCTCTGCGACCCACCCTGCTTCCTAATCTTCTCCGCATTATAGTGAGAATTGTCACTGTACTTTTAAAGTCGACATTGTTAATAAACCAAATATGTATTATAAACAATAAGTGTCTCGTATTCATTTTAAAACGAAATAACTGTCCGTTTATACAACCAAGACGATCATAAACCATTCATAATACGTAACAGGTGTAGATGGATATGCTTTAAATAGTAACGCATGTTCGAGTACTTTGCATCTGAGTTAGCATATAGTCGATTAAAATTGACAGAATAAAAGTCCCGAGATTAATTCAGTCGAGGAAAGCAGTGACAGCGGTTTACGCTGAAAAATTCCAATATGTTTATGTCTGTTCTCTTCAGACGTTGTTTTGTTCTTCGCGTGCGAGTTTACACTCAATAAGAACTGAGGGAGAAGAAAAAAGGAGAGTGCTGCGGCCTAGAGGTATTAGCGATCGTTTCACATTAGAAGACAAACAAAAACAATTTCGAAAGTTCGTTCTCAAACCGAAAGTTTACGTGACACAAATAAGATATTTATTCTCGAAAAAATATCGCTCGGTTACACAAACTTTTAAACAGTCTTTCAGTATCGCACAATATTTTTTAATAAATTTCGAAAAGGGGGGACGCAGTAGGAGAAATATTTCAAAGATAACTTTGTAGAAAGAGCGGTGAATCGGAAATATGTGGTCGCTTGCTTTTGTGACGCTACTGCTTAGGCAGAGATCTGAAGGCTATCAAACCACCATTAAAGATAAGTGTCGGATCAGTGTTGCTAGCACCGTTACATTTAATCGCTAGACCAAGTAGTTTTAGCTGGTTCCCTGCCTACTGATTAATTATAATTCATTGAAAATACTATACAATTTCTAATTATTATTCTGATTAGATAAAGCAGTCTACCATTAGTGCCAATCCGAATATATATATATATAATTCATATATGGCTGAGTTAGAGATTGGACAAATAAAATCAGCGATAAAGAATACTCATTATTTTGTCCATGACTGGTGCTTTGAAATATGAGAATTTTCTCATTTGCTTTAATCTTGAAATGGTAACTATAAATCCGGCTCATCTACAGAAATGGCCCCTGATGACCACCCAAGTCATCGACTGATCGTAGGAATCGCAGGCACTTGTTAAAGCCGAAGTGATATGCAAAAAGTACGAAAATAGCATTTGACCAATCGCCTTATATTAGAGAATTTTGCTGTGAGCTTTGATTGACTGGCGTGTCGAATTATGTTCCACTGCCCTACCATTTCATAGATATCAAAATGGCTGCACGTCTGACACAGGGTGACCCCAAAAAAATAAAAGCTAAGTGGAGGCTATCTAGAACACATGCTTGAGAAAAAAAGGCCAAAGACCGTAGAGTGTTGATGTGATGGTTTGAATATAATAAAGTAGTTGTGACCAAAGTTTCATTTCATTCGGACAAAACGGGGCCTAATTAGAGTTTGGCCCCGTTTTTTTTGTCACTCTGTATTTCTGAGAGTTTTTGGTGTGTTTGAAGAAATTTGAATTGTAAGTTGTGCTGCAACAGAGATGAGTTTACATTCGGAACATAAAGTCGACCAGAATCGGTATAATAAGCTGAGGCGAAGTGAGGATCGTAGCTCGAAAAACGACCCTTTTATAAAGGAGAGAAATGACAAAAGCCAAATTATAGTCGAAAAATCTTTAATTGTGTCCCTCATTTTTTTTTTTTTTTGTAGACAGAAAGTGAAATTTATACTGCGATTTAAATCCAGAAAAGTCGTATTTCCTTGTCTCGGATACAAAACGGAAATAATCACATTATTAAGTACCGAGCGAATCGTGAACTGAAAACGACAGAGAACTGAACATGCCCATTTCCTTCTCGTAGACATAACAATTAAGAACTATTTAATGATAAAGATCAAAAGAAATATTTTCTGTTTCCTTTCTTGTAATGTACTTTTTCGCATTATAAAGATCCGAACAAAATACATCGGCAGTAGTTTACAAAACGAGGATCCTCCAATCATTTTCCGGGCATTTTTATGCACATCAATGAAAAATTAGTGTAGACTTTTGAAATTTCAGTAAGTTATGAGTATTGCTACATATCGTATGAGATGACTGATCAATTTTTCATGAATTAAGGTTTAAATGAACAGTTACAGCAAGAATTCGAATACACTTTACTTACAACTAATTATCACAGCTGGAAATTGCTAAAGCGCAATCTAGATCATAGGACACGTTGAAAGAAGTATGTGCCATATAATTATGTTCTAGACTAAGAAGAAAGGCAAAAGAAACATGTAAACCGCTCAAGGCTGCTATGAGCCATCTTGCCTTAAGTTATCATCAATTTTTGAGTGGTATAAAAGATTGAAAGAAGGCAATAACTCTATGAAGGATGATGAGAGGATTGGGAAGAGTAAGAAATCAGAACATTAGAGTTGATTGGCCAAATAAAGAATTTCATGGATCAACTTTGCCTCTATAGATACAACCAAGACACCGTTTGATATCAGTGTGGGAACTATATATACATATATTTGCAAGAAACGTAATATGCTGTAGATTTGCGCGAAGTTTGTCCCAAGAGTGCTCAGAGAAGACCAGGAAAGAACTAGTTGTAATGGCAGTTGGGAGATGGTCGAGTTGATTAATTCAGACTCTTAATTTCTTATGCTCGGGTTACCTGTGATCTAAGATGGGTCAACTGCTATGACCCAGAGACAAAGAGGCAGTTCTCAGCAGAACCTTGCTGGCTCTCCCAAACACAAGATGTTCTTACAGATCAAATTCACTAAGAAACTTATGATGTTTCATTTTGTATATGCACAGGATTCACCCTGGATGAACAGTCAACAAAGACTACTATGTTGAGGATTTAAGAGTGTCCAGGAAGAGATTCCGTCTGACGAAGGCAACACTCTTCAAATCGTGCCAGTGCCATTTTCAACAGGACAATGCATGTCAACGTCTCCATCCTTGTCTAAGACTATTTGTTCAAGATGGGAATCAAGGCAGTTCACTCACGCTCCCTAGAGTTCAGAACTTGCTCTCTGAGACGTTTTGTTTATTTCCAAAGATTAAGTACAACTTAGAGCCTGTCGTTATGAGACGAGCTGACAGTCTGTGATGAGGGTCATTAACATGCGAACACAAGATCACTTATATGTGGCCTTTGAGAAGTTGTTGAAACTGTACAGCAAGCGTATTGCATGCTAAGGAGAACACTTTGTAATATCATTAAAAGTGCACACACAGAAATACGTCCGGTATTTTATTTAAGGCATCACACACACACACACACACACACACACACACACATATATATATATATATATATATCACGAAGAAAGAGATCATATTTTCCTTCTTTCTTTTCTCGTAAACGTGGTTGTTTAAAAGGGTTTTCCAAACACACTTTTACACAAAAAAGGACAAAATAGCAGATGCGCAGGGGGGACTTTTATTTTTAAAAAAAGTGACACCACATCAATCGAATAGATGTAGAAACACTTTGTACAATACAATAGACTCACTGCATAGAGTGTTGGACATATTACCGCCATAGACACACACAATAAATGAGATTGCTCGTTGAGTGAACTTTGGACCATCGTGAGATTTTTGACTTTCTGACACGGATAAAAAAAATTAACACAAGAGATATTAAAAAATATCCTTGCTTGTGTTACCTTAGCATGTAACATCTTGTAACTGGTCGTGTTTCATTTTTCGATCACTTCATACGTAGCATTTAGGATGCCATATGTATTATCTGAGTACAACTGGGTTATACTTTGTTCATAACATAAATGCACTCGTACGATAGATAAAGGAGTTGATACAAATTTGTGAAGATCTGTAACGTGAAGCGACTTCAATGGACAACCTATTGAAGTACGGCAAATTTTAACGGCAATACGTTTCTTAATTGTTTTGTAGGTTCGAGAATATTGCATATCGTTTCTTTTATTAATGCCCCCTCTATGGAAAGAAATATTCGCACATGAATAATAAGATTTTGATAGTGAGTACTCAAACGAAAAAGAACTTTGGCCAACCCAAATGTACTAGCAACCCCGTCAGCATTTTGCTATATTGGCGCCTCAGAGGATTAACCAAAATCTGATCATTTCTCAAAGGACAAAATAGTAAAACCAGAACAAATGATCTAGACTCTACCGGTCTGACATTTTTCTATTTGCTTGCATTCTCGGGAGAGCCAATTAGCTTTTTGTTGGGGAGATAACTCTAAAAACGGGAGACTTGATTGGAACAAAAATATAAATGGCCTCAGTATAAGAGGTAACTGAGCAAAGATATAAGAACTTGTGTAGTGTATTTTTATTTAAGAGGATGACTTATATGTAAGACTTTAAAAAGACCTAGAAACTTGTGTAGCGTATTTTTATTTAAGAGGATGACTTATATGTAAGACTTTAAAAAGACCTAGGAACTTGTGTAGCGTATTTTTATTTAAGAGGATGACTTATATGTAAGACTTTAAAAAGACCTAGGAACTTGTGTAACGTATTTTTATTTAAGAGGATGACTTGTATGTAAGACTTTAAAAAGGCCTAGGAACTTGTGTAGTGTATTTTATTTGAGAGAACGACTTATATGTAAGAATTTAAAACGGTCTAGTTATGAGTAAGTTGAAAGCAGCCCCGTGCTATTGTGTTCAACAGACAAACAGTTCTAGAAAAGAAGTCTTGTTCATGGATTTGACGTATAGATTTAAGCAAGACATAAAAGAAAAACGTTAGCATTTGTACGAAGATGATTACTGCAAATATTCTACAAGGAGTGACCAGAGATAGACGTTTAGAATTACGATTAAGCAGAGGTAGATACACCAAGTCTCTTCCGTGAAGAGAAAAAAGGAAGATTTCAAAGCATTACATGTCGACATTCATACTGCAATTGATTTTCTCTTTCAGTTACAGCATTATGGGCTGCGTTGTTCCAAAACTGATGTAATTAAAATGGGAACTATTTTTTCTTTAAATTATTTAATGTAATCATATGAAAAGGTGGTTATTATTGGCAGGAATTATTTTGGAATAGGAAAATGTGTTTGATTCTTATTACTAATTTTGTTTAGACTGCACTGATCAGTCGTCTTCATAAAGATCTTCCATGAGAAAAACATCAATTAATCACTTAATAAAAAATAAAAACTGCAGGAATTCCGTTCCAGTACCATTTATAAAAACGTACCTAACGACATTGGCTATATATATATATATATATATATATATATATATATATATATATATATATATATATATATATATATATAAAGAAAAATTAAATTAAAACTGTAAGTTAAAATTCACAATCAAGTTTATTGTTAAAAAAATAGAAACATTTTATGTGAAATTTTATACTGTTTTTTTCACTCGTTTTTAAAGGAAATGTATGTAATTTGCTGATTTCTCTCGGTCCTTTCGCGAAATAAGGACTTTGTAAATTGTTTTTTTTTTTTTTAGTTTTCAGTCGAACAATGAATTTAATTGTAAATTTCAACTAATAGTTTATATTTATTTTCTCTTGTAATAAGCTTTACTCTCTATTGTGCTTGTAGTGAGCTTTTTATTTAAATTGGGAATAAGATATATATATATATATAAATATAATTTATAATAAAATTTCTGTAAAAGTCTGAGGATTCTACATACGGCAAAAAAAACGGTCGAGTAGCCGAAACACTAATGTAACTAAACAGAAAGATAAGGTAATAAAGAATAAAACGCATATTTGCTCTACAACAGTATTGAGCACTTTCTTCAGTTTTTATTAATTACCATCTCCACTATATATATATATATATATATATATATATATATATATATATATATATATATATATATATATATATATATATATATCCGTGTCGGTCATATATATATACATATATATGTATATATGTATATATATATGTATATATATATATATATATATATATATGTATATATCCCTGTCGGTCATATATATGTATGTATATATATATATATATATATATATATATATATATATATATATATATATATATATATATATATATATATATTTTATTAAGTCGGTCAATTTAGCTCTTATGCCAGATCATCATATAATGATTAGATCACGCCGACAGATATAACAAGCAATTATGTCAGCCCCTTTTAGGAAACTCGTTTCTTATTGTTTAACACTATCAGTTGGAAAAAAATCTGTCGATTTAGCTATTATGCGCAGATCATTATATAATGATTAGATCTCCTTACAGATGTTAAAAACATTTAAAATAATAAATGTCTTAATTTCAACGGCATTTCTAGCTGTTAACGACAGCCGAATGTATTAGGTCCTTGCTAATGAAGTCAAAGATTGCTCCTGTTGCCGGGTTCTAATCTACACTGAACTGATTCCTGAGAGGATGAAACACTCGTGCCTATAGGTATTTAATAATTATTATTGTAAATAATTATATATATATATATATATATATATATATATTATGTCAAAAATAATCATTACATGTTCCAGATACGTACCTCTGTTTCACTGATACACCCCTAGAATAAATCCATCCTATAAAGTCAACAGCAATATAGTTGGTAAGAAATGGGCCCTTCTTCTTAAGAACACATTTAAACCATGATATATAACTTTTGTATTTTACACTTTAATGTAAGCTATTAAACGTAAATAATTTAATAAAATAAACAGTTGGTTTAAACAATACACTATAGATTACAATATGTAAGAAAAATCACTCTTTATATGAATGTGAGGATAACTACAATTGAACATTTATTACAGCAATCTATTGCTTTAATTGGAAATGAGCGACTTCACCGATGTCCATGATGGGTTGAGTGAAAGTTAAGAATGCAAAAGTCAAGTATTATGCGTCAATTGTGCTTAAATAGAAAAAAAACACATTTAATATGCGTCCCTTTCATATAAAAATGCTGTTGATTTTATGGACCAAGCCTTACTGATTTTGCGGTGATAGTGATTTGAATTTAAGTTTAAAATAAACGGCCAAGAATCATAGAGGCAATTGTTCTCTAAATAAACATTCATTTCGATCAGGCTGCTGTCATATAAAAGAACCTACTCTCGATTCTAGATGTCGGGCATTTCGGTTTGTGTGAAATAAATCTTCTCAAATGCACATGTTGTGTTTGTCTGTGTCATGTTTTTTAATGGTGAAAGCTCTGACGAACTACACGGATTGGAACCCCCTCGACGTAAACACCTCCGACAAACCCGAAAAGCAGCTAAAACCCACTCTTACACATTAGAGATCCCTCGTTATGAGAAAACTTTCTACTCCAATAGTGTTCCCCAGAACTGCTAGACTTTCGAACTCCCTTTCGGGATTCTGCTTTCCCAACTATACTGGCATGCAGAAGTTTAATTGTAATGGGAACATACATCTTGTCACTCATCTTCCTTCATAATGCTCCTGCAACTTATGTTCCCGATAGTAGCTCCCTACTAAAAAGTAGCACTGGGTCTTGTTTGGGGCGAAAATTGAATGATAAAAAATCAGCTGTTCCTTCTTTCATCAGATTATTCGATTATCAATACTTATCGACTACATTCCGAAAAAAAATAAATCCAAAAATATTGACGAGCATATCAAGTACTTTCGTGTAAAATTTAATAAAAATCTACCCATCCGTTTTCGAGTCCATAAGGAACGGATTCTCACAGCTAACACAGAGTCGAAGTTAATTTAATATGATAGTAGATATTTTAGAGTTTTATTAAGCTCAGAACTCTATATAGTTATGTGAAAGCGCTCGTATTATTCGTTTTAATTTGTTTCCGAAATTTTATGTTAGTTGCGTAATGTTTAATTACCAATCACCCTGTGTCTAAAATATCCAAGCCTCAGAGACTTGTTTGCAAACCGTGCCCAGACACGACTTTCTATTTATTCTTCTTTAAGCCTGTATTAACCTATGAGAGGTAATTTCCTTTTATCCGCGTGCAAATGTACTGACGTTTCTATCTCATGCGTTGTCCAGAGATAATCATAGTAATCTGTTCCCTGGAACACTTTATGGGCACGTTCAGCGTTAGGAAAGCTGATAAGATAACTCATAAACCTCACTCTTACCACAGGACAAAATGGAGTCGGGTGTTATTACTAAGCCGCCCAGCAATGCTTATAGCCATAAAAAAACACCCCAGAATTCGGGATTTCGTTGATATCGTTGGGATAGTTCTGGCATGATGCGATCTATTGTAAGAAAAATAATCCGATGTTTGCCTAATAAAATGCAACGATGAATTCCTAATGTGCTTTAAGGTAGTATGGTGATGATGATGATGATGATGATGATGATGATGATGATGATGATGATGACATTGATAATAATAATAATAATAATAATAATAATAATTACGGCATTAGCATTAGAGGGTCATAGAGTATAAAGCGATGCTGGCGCCATAGAGACCTACTTTTACGAGCCTTCAAATAATGTCAATATTCAAACACAAGCAATATTAATATGGGCAATCAATAAATAAGAATGCATTTGCCATACTCTAAAAAGTACCTGCTTGAAATACTAATTTATTTAATATAATGAGTATTTTATATATATATATATATATATATATATATATATAAGTATATATATATATATATATATATATATATATATATATATATATATATTCTAGGAGAAGAACCCGTCGTTAGCTGGATTCAAAAAGCACCTTCAAAATGGACTCTCATGTATGAAAGGTTATGAAAACGTGTTAAAAATAGCTTCAAATTTTGTGGGTATCGAAACCAAAGCAAAATATGTTGAAAGAAAAAGGAAATATTATTTGCAGAAATAGATTTTTTTTTTACCAACGTTATTGTCCCTCGTAGCTAAGAGTGACCAACAAAATACATGTTTTTCGAAAAAACAGAAAAAAACGGATATTCTAGTATCGGCATTAATTAACCTTTTTAAATTTCTCAATTGCAAAGATAATAAAAAAAAATACATGTGAAACAATATAATATTTGCAAACAGTTTGCCCACCAATAGTTCCTAGACATAGAAAAGGAAGTCAGTTCTCTTATTTCATAAAGAAGGGTTCTCCAAAAATACATTCATTGTAACGTGGGTGCATAGAATAACTCTAACAATGTAACATTTTACACTTGAATGCCCCTGGGAATTATCTTCCGATTTTCATCTCGAAATCTGTTATTACTCCATGTGAAATAAGTTAGAACGTAATGAGATATAAGAGTTTTTTTTTTTTCGCAAAATCATCGTGTTCTACTACAATTGAAAAAAAAATGCAGTAGGAGTTGTATCTTTTGGACAAGGTTGCTAGCATTTTTGTTTGTGAAATACACGCCCTGGCACTTTTCAAGAAGAACTGCAAGCTGTTAGATTAAAGGATGTATTTCATGAGTAGGACACCCCAAGATACGTTAACATTTTTCATTAGTGCCAATATATTTATACCAAGTTAATATAGAGTAACTTCATCACAAGATATGTTAAAATGCTTCATTAGTGCCAATATATTTATGCCAAGTTAATATAGAGTAACTTCATCACAAGATATGTTAACATGCTTCATTAGTGCCAATATGTATATACCAAGTTAATATAGAGTAACTTAATCACAAGATATGTAAAAATGCTTCATTTGTGCCAATATATTTATACCAAGTTAATATAGAATAACTTCATCACAAGATATGTTAAAATGCTTCATTTGTGCCAATATATTTATACCAAGTTAATATAGAGTAACTTCATCACAAGATATGTTAAATGCTTCATTTGTGCAAAAATATTTATACCAAGTTAATATAGAGTAACTTCATCACAAGATATGTTAAATGCTTCATTAGTGCCAATATATTTATACCAAGTTAATATAGAGTAACTTCATCACTTACAATTATTTTGTAAGGAAAACATGACCGCATCTTATACCTTATTTACGTATTTGCAAACATATTTGATAGATTTCACGGAATGAAAACATTCAATATTTATATGAACATGACACGTCTTTGAAATTAAGGGAGAGTAAGGTGCATTGCACTTTACTCCATGCCAGTCAGGCATACTTTTGAAGCCATCTTCTAGCCATGTTCTCATATAAGACGGATAACCATCCCCACTAAACTAAGTTTCAAATATAGAGTTTTAATATATATTTGTGTATATCAATCAAGCAAGGTGAATTTCTACATATATTATTACAAGACCCATGCATTATGTAGTTTTTTACTATTTCAAATAAGTTTGGATCAGTTTGTATATCAGGTAACTCAGTTGATGTAATAGAATCAATTAGATTGAAGTAGATTTTTTGGCACGCCAAAATAATGTATGCGCACGAGACAAACCTCTTTTTGCCACAGAATTGTGTACATGTAGAATCTGAGTAGACCTCAGATTTCTGATTTCTTAATCATATTCATCACTTAAATTGTCTGCAGGTGAAACACTCTGAGCAATTGATATTCTCAATTTATGTATGTTTTTCCATTTTGAATTTACTTCCATTTTGTATTTGAAGCGAGTGTGATAAACAGGTTTGGTTGCCCATAATTTTCTTACATAAAGCATTGAATCAATGCATATATGGATTACTACCTGTGAGGCTAGAAGGTGATATGCATATCTGACCTATATAGTTATTTATATGATCTTTGAGATTATTGTAGGAATCTACTTTTTGCTTGCTTTAATGAGTGTTGATATATAAATAGCTTTCTGCCTTAACTATTGCAAAGATATCAACTGCAAAATGATGGAAGTGTTTTAAACTTATGTGAAGATGATTGAAGGGACTATTTCTGATCATGAAATGGTACGTAGAAAAATACAAAAATCCATATGTAAAACATGTTTTGTAATATTTCTAAACTAAAGTAATATGCAATGAAAGGACTATCACTAACTTTTTAAAATAAGTTTTAATTAAAAAGCAAATTCGAATTAAGTTAATCAAACTATAAAAAATATATGCGAAAGTAAAGGAATTCAATTTCTTCGCGTGTAAAAGTTTTAAGAAATCATTAAGAAATATGTGTAAATAAAATGTGCTTTATTTGTTAATTAATAATTCCAAGCGTGGAATCCATCACGAAAATAATGTTTATTTGCGAATGAATAATAAAAAAATTCAGTATCTGCTATTTCCTCGTCACAGAGGAGGACAAATCCTTTTTGACTGAGGTAACTCTTGCCTCTTATAATCATCATTTATACTTCATGATATCGACTCTCTATCATTTTAGCATTCTCGATCTATCTCATTATTGTATTATTTCATTTATTTTATAATAATAAATCAATTTCCATCTTAAATATAATTTGTTTCATGAAATATAGTTTAAGTAAAATAATTTGTCTCAGAGTATTGTCAGAAACCTATTTAGGTGACTGAAATAGAATTTGATTAATATTTTAATAATTTAAGATGTAAATAGAAAGACTTAAACAAAACGCCTGTAAATAACGATGCTATTAAAAAAAAAACAGTTTCTTAAAAGGGAATAAGAACACAAAGACAGAACATAATTCAAATAGTTATACAGTCCCATTTTTCATAACTTATTTAAATATTAGTTTAATCCTATTTCGATCCCATAAATTGGTTTCACAAACAACTTATTTTACACTACGTATCTTAAACTATATTTCAGTAAAAAAAAATAAAAAATAAAAAAACATTCACTCAACTGTTTTTATACCACACCTGTTCAAACTGAAACATGCTCATCACCATATTCTGATGTAGATCTATATTTAACAAAAACTTGTTACATTTTGTAACATATTAACGTTCTATGGAGATCAGGCGTGAACGCAGACTCAATTATTTATTATACCCTATTTCCCCCAACGAAAACATAATTATCAAATTATACTAATGTGGACAGATATCCAAATTCCTTGTTAAAGTCTGTGGCATATTACCATTCTATGGAAGCTATGCGCGAATGCAGACTCCATTATTTAATTATACCATTCCTGTTGAAGCTGAAAAATACTTATAAAAGTATTCTTATGTGTATCTATCTCAAAAACTCTTGTAAAAGTGTTTGTGTTTTAGTTTTTTTTTTCATTTTTTCGACAGGGTACGTACCCACAATAACAAAAAAACACTTCCGGTTAGAATGAAACATACCCATTTTTGCTCCTTGACACCTCGATAATCATTCTATGTCGCTAGTTGTGCATGATAGTAAACCATGTACGAGCGTATTTGTTTACAGACACACATGTTTAACTTTTATTTTTATTATTATTATTATTATTATTATTAGTAGTAGTAGTAGTAGTAGTAGTAGTAGTATATATATATATATATATATAATTACATATATATTTATATGGAGAGAGATACATAGATAGATAGATAAATAGATAGATAGGTGGATTGATATGTGGATAGATATAGATTTTTTTATTATTCAATTTTCACGCCAAACAAGGCACAGTGCCACTTTGAAGCAAGGGCTACTATCAGGGACTTAATTAGCGGGGTCATTATGAAGTGAGATGAGTAGAAAGATCTTTGTTAACATTACACTTGAACTTCTGCATATCAGTGCAGTTGGGAAAGCAGAATCCCGGAAGGGAGTTCCAAAGACTTGCAGTTCTGGGGAAGAAACTAGTGGAATAAAAGGCTTTCTTGCACCTAGGGATCTCTACTGTAAAGGGATGAGACTTAGTAGCTTGTCGGGTTTGTCGGTGGATGTTACGTCGGGGAGGTACAAGTGTTTGCAGTTCGTCAGAGCATTCACCATTAAAGTATTTGTAGAACAGGTAGAAGGATGCAACATCTCGTCGATGGGACAGAGGCTGAAGCCTAAATAACAGTTCAGGACCTATCAGGTTGGCGACTCTGTTTTGAACCCTATCCAGGAGCGAGAGACAAGCAACAGATGCACCAGCCCAGATGTAAAACAGTACCCTATACATGGGCGAATGGTGGCCTTATAGAGGTATAGGATACTTTCAGGCGTAAGTAGTTTTCTAGCACGGTAGAGGAAGCCAACCTTCCTTGCAGCAGCCTTGGCAATGCTCTCAATGTATCTATTCAAGTTCATATTCCCTGTAATCGTTAGGCCGATGGGGTTTAAAAGAAATACTTTCAGGCAATGTGTTCTTGGCCATTGCTGTTGGTGGTAGAGAAGGTTTCTTGTAGTTACTGAAGGAAACAAGCTTAGTCTTAGTAGCATTGAATGTGACCAACCATTTTTGTTCCCATTCCACTACAGATTGGAGGTCATCCTCTAGTTTTTCTGCCATTTCCTTGGATATGTGTTCATTTGTTTTCCCCTCATATCTGTTATAGAGAGTGGTGTCATCGGCAAATATATCCATCTCCGAAACAATTTTATCAGGGAGGTCATTTATGAATATCAGGAATAATAAAGGTCCAGTGATAGACCCGAAGGATTGACCGCTGACGTGATTGCATCCAAATTCTAGCTAAATGCGTTGTCAATGGTTGCAACAGCTTCTGTTACGCAGGCTTTCAGCTCATCCACATCTCTAGGAATGAGAGGCATATAGGACAGACCTTACACAAATTTCCGCAAAATATCGCAAGTTGAGAGATCCTGAGATCTTGGAGGACTGTTGAATAAGTGTCCCGGATAAAGTTGTTGCAAATTCAAGCACCCAAAACGCTTTTAATGGTTTAGTTAATGCCATTACTGAATCTGAAGGGAAATGAAAAAAATCAAAGCTTACAAAAGCTTGATGCAATTAGCTTTAATAAGGCACTAATTCATCATAGTGTTATAGTTAAGCAGATACAAATACTTTTGGAATCACCTTTATTCATGTTTAATTTTATTTCGATCCTGTCATCCATTAAACCATATTTCAAAGGATGGAAAAATGCTGAATTTAAGCGAGTTAAGATTTTAAATTAAATAAATAACGTAAGAGAAACGTATTCGCCCAAATAAAAGCAAAATATATTATATGTTCCATTAAAAAATGTCTTAAAAAGCTGACATAGAGCACAACCTATTGTTTTAATATAATTCGTCGTATGATGTCTCCTGAGAAAGTCTCTTTGAATACCTAGAGCAATTCTCCTGAAACATTAATCAGAATTTTTCGTGATAAATTGTATAATATGTTTCACAAACCAAATAACACTACAACGCCCCTATATTGTATTATAAAATTTGGCGTGGCATATTTCTTTTATGAAGATAGAACAGAATGAGTTATGATATACATACATATATTTATATATATGTATGTATATATATATATATATATAGATATATACATGCATACATATATATGTAATTATTTGCTATAATATATATATATATATATATATATATATATATATATAATTATTTGCTATAATATTTATAAAATACATACAGGCGCTAGCGTTTCATCCGTTCGAGAAACTTTAGTGCAGGGTATCACGATTACAACACTCGATAGATCCGAACCCAGCGACAGAAGCCATCAATGGCTTCCTTAGCAAAACCAGATCTATTCAGCTTCCCTTCCGTTAACCGTTATATATATATATATATATATATATATATATATATATATATATATATATATATATATATACATATATATATAATTATTTTTTACTATAATAATTATATACCTTAATACAGTTAAGACAAAAACAAAATCTAAGAAGCCCCCAGACGTACCCCTCCACCGTACTGTATACCGATACTCTATGGCTGACTGGGATAGCTTCCGTGCATTCATATCTGATTTACCTCTGCACTCCATGTATAAAAAGGAAGTATCCTCTATAGTATCAGATCTGACGGAATGGTTAATTTTAGGCATAGACCAATTCATACCATCTAAAACATGCCAACAAAAACCTAACAGCCAGCCATGGTTCTCCCCAGAATGTGCTGCTGCTATCGCGCACAGAAATCACTTTTTCCATAGCTACCAACGTAATAGATGCACTGAGACTAAAGCTGCTTTCAGGACTGCCAGCAACCACTGTAAAACAGTAATAAAAAATGCAAGAGAGCTATATGCGCAGTCTGTTAAATTCAAGGTAGCTGATCAGCGGCTTGGTTTCCACCAGTTTTGGCAAATAACGAATAGGATCCTGAACAGAAGTGTGCGTTCTATCCCAACCATTATCAATGGACCAGAGGTCATCTCGTCAGCGTCAGACAAAGCCAAACTATTTGCCAAGAACTTTGCAGCTAATTCTACCCTATGCGACGAAGGCCATCAACTCCCTATATTTCCTCCTATAACACAGAGCAAGCAAGGTAACATACAAATATCCGTGCATGAGGTCGCCAAGCTAATCAAGAACCTAGATTCCAGTACAGCAACTGACCCTGATGGCATCACAATTATAGTGTTAAAAAAGCTTCAACCAGAACTTGCTCCCATACTTACGAAACTATTTAAGCGCTGCCTCAAGGAGAAGTGCTTTCCGACTCCCTGGAAGACCTCATCAGTTTGCCCTGTATTTAAGAATTCAGTTTATAAATCATCCCCCTCTCAGTACATACCAATTAGTCTCCTGTGTGTTTGTAGTAAGTTGCTGGAATCCATATTAAATAAAGAAATAGTCAACCACCTCAGCAGGAATAACCTTCTTAGTGAAACACAATACTGTTTCCGCTATGCAAGATCTACCGCAGATGTGCTGACGGTTATATCCCACAGGATTAGTGAATCTCTTGACAAAGGCTTCCTTTCTAGGGGAATTGCTTTTGACATATCAAAAGCCTTCGACAAGGTATGGCATAAGGGTCTACTTCACAAGATTTCTAGCTACAGTATAACTGGAAATGTTTTCTCAATCATTAAATCATTTCTCTCCGATAAGCTCATAAGTGTAGTGGTAGATAGACAAAAATCGGAGGCCTGCAATATAAAAAGCTGGAGTCGCTCAGGGGTCAATCCTGGGCCCAACTCTCTTCCTGATCTAAAGCAATGACCTCGCTAAACACATACTTAAATCATTCGTTGACATCTATGCTGATGACACGACCATCTACGGCAACACACCAAAGGCTGCAGACGACAAAGTTCCCTCGGATTCTCTCTCCTCTGATCTCGAGAGCGTGGTTCAGTGGGGGAAGACGTGGCTGGTTACCTTTAATGCATCCAAAACCAAACTCCTATCCTTACATCATCAACGCTCTGATCCCCATCTGGCATCAATTGTGATGGAGGAATCTCGTCTGGGTGAGGCCCCGTGTTTTGACAAGCTTCTGGGTTTGACCTTTACTCCTGATCTGAAATGGAACACGTACATCAAGTCTGTTGCCAAGGTCGCTAGAAAGATGGTGAGATCCTTCTACCGCTCCAGAAGATATCTCACTACTGATGCAATTCTCTATCTATATAAAAGCCAAGTACGGCCAAGGATGGAATACTGTTGCCATATCTGGGTAGGAGCTGCTAAAAAACAGCCTATCCTACCTTGACAGAGTACAAAATAGACTTCGTGGCTTAGTGGGAGATTCCCTTTTCTCTACCCTGCAACCTCTCTCCCACAGAAGAGACGTTGCGAGCCTATCCTGTTTTATCGTTATTTCCATGACAGGTGCTCGTCTGAACTCCAATGTCTGGTCCTCCCTGGCCAATCTTTCACGAAAAACACCTGTCTAGCTGAATCCACTGTGAAACATTTCCCCCACTCTATATTTGTGCCTAAATCAAAACGCGGATTCCATGAACAAAGCTTCTTTCTTAGAACTGCACGCCTGTGGAACTCTGTTCCGTCTGCCTGCTTCCCACCGGACTACAACTTGGATGTGTTCAAGTCCAACGTTAACAAATTCCTAATGAACCGCCCCCTTAAGTAAACACTTCATCAAATCTCCACACTAACGTAATGTACTTGCAATAACCCTTATCCCTGAGTGGCTTACGGACCTTGATAAGTTGTGATCACTGTGTAAAAAAAATACCTACAACCATTAGTGTTTCATTCTTTCGGGAATCTTCAATGCAGGGTTTCACGATTAATAATAGTCGAACGATTCGAACCCCGCAACACGAGACATTTCTGGCCTGATTAGCGAATACCTAATCAATACGGCTACCATTAACCGCGTGAAACAACGTTGAATTTAAACATTTTAATTTTAAATGTTCATTTACGTAAGTCAGACAGTGATCTAATCGTTATACGATGATCTATGCATCAGAGATAAATTGACCGACTTTCAATTCAACTGAAACGAATTTTTAAGGGGCTGTCAAATTTATTTTTTACTATAATGATTAAATACCTACATACACTAGTGTTTCATCCTTTCGGGAATCTTCAGTGCAGAGTGTAACGATTAATACTAGGCGAACGATTCGAACCCCGCAATACGAGGCATGTCTGGTTCGATTAGCGAAGACCTAATCAATGCCGCTACTATTAACCGCGTGAAACAACGTTGAATTTAAAAATTTTAATTTTAAATGTTCATTTACGTCAGTCAGACAGTGATCCAATCGTTATACGATGATCTATGCATATATATATATACATGTATATATACATATATATATATATATATATATATATATATATATATATATATATATAGAGAGAGAGAGAGAGAGAGAGAGAGAGAGATGGATAGATATCTGTATGCAGCACCATACGTTATCGCGAATCGTCTTGGCTTTATACAAAAGTAAAGGAGAGAAATGAAGGATAGAAGGGCATTGTGACAGAGGCGGCTTGAAGAAAGTATAAAACGGTGGCGGAAATACATTTGTAGAATCGGAGGAATAAGAACAGAAGTTAAACTTGGACAGAAAGCCAAGGACGAGCTTGAAATGAGGTATACAATGAACGTTCTAACAATGTTGAAAGAAAAGATCAACACTGGGTGTATGAAAATTCGGAACTTTGTTGAAAAAAGTATTGCATTTCGGCAAAACAACCTTTTCCGGAACAATCAGTCTCCGCTGTATAAAGAATGAAAATGTAGTAAACAGCCGAGGAATAATTACACTCCAAATGCAAAAAAGATGCTAGAACTTCTGGAGTGGAATTTGGTTTGTGGAAGAACAATAAAATAAGAAGGCTAACTGTGTTGGAGAGGTGAGTAAAAGGCTGTCAGGAATGCAACAGATGGAGAACGTTGAGATAACCATCGATGGCGTTAATGCTGGCATACGAAGCATGACAAATTGGAAGGAACCTGGTCCAGATGGAGTAATGATCTTCTGGTTTGAACAGTTTCAATGCCTTTATCCACCTATAGTTCCTGACCGGCAAAGAGTCGTAGAGTCGGGAGATGTTCCTGATTGGCTTGTGAAGGGAGGAACAGCCCTGAGTAGGAAAGATCCTGCAAAGGGAACATATGTCAATAAGTATAGACCAGTTACATGTCCGCCACTGATGTTGAAACTGTTAACTGAAATCTTTGCGGAAAAAAAATGAACATCTTGAAAGTAATGGTATTTTCCCTGACGAACACAAAGGGTGCCAGAAACGCTCGTGAGGTACCCGACGAGCTACTCCTAATTGATAAAGCATTAATGCAGGATGCAAAGAAGAAGCAGGGGAATCTGAGCGTAGCATGGATCGATTACAGAAAGGTTTATGACATGGTTCCCCATTCATGGATATGTAAAACACTACTGATGATGAATTTGCTGAGACCGTGGCAGGATTTTGGACACAAGTATGGCTCAATAGAAAACGGTGCTGCCATCAAACAGAGAGGTGATGGGGAAGTTCCGCATTAAACGTGGAATAGTCCAAATACACTCGTAATCTCCACTTCTTTTTGTAATGATAATGATGCTGCTGAGCATCCTCTTGAAGAGAGAAAAACTAGGGTATAACTTTGGATCTGGTGACAGACGCCTCAACCATTTACTGTTTATGGATGATTTGAAAATAATCGGTAGTAATAAAAAGGAAATGGAGAGACTGCTAGAACGTGTGGGAACATACTCAGAAGGCATTAGGATAGATTTTGGGATTAGTAAATATGCTTGTGATGAAGAGAGAAGTAAAAGTTAATTCGAATGTAATAGTATTTTCAAATGGAGAAATAATGAAAGAAATAGAAAATACAGGGTAGATAATATTTGAGAGTGTTGGAGGATGTAGGCATCATGAACAGAAAATGAAGGAGAAAGTCAGGAAGGAGTATCTTAAAAGAGTGAAACTAACTGCAAAGTCGAAACTGTATCAGAAAATCTAATGAACGTAGTGAATGCGTGGGCAGTCAATGTTTTTAGACACATTGCGGGAATTTTAGAATGGTCGTACAAGTATTTGCAGACCAAGGCTATCAAAACATTTGATATATTTCACAGTCGAAGTATCGTAGTAAGGCTGTATCAAACAGGAAAGACGGTGGGAGAGGATTGGAAAGTGTAAAAGATTGTGTTAGACCCAAGGAGATGTCGCTGAAGTAGCACGTGGTTAGAAGTGAGGAGTGGATGCTTAAGGTTGTGGCCAATGAAGTGGAGGTATGTGAGACCAACGGTGATTTTGTAAAACGTATAGATAGAGAAAGGGCAGAGGAAATGGGTAGGAAGAAAATGCATGGAAGGTTCTTAAAGGATATAGCAGAAGTGGCTGATGAAAAACTGTAGCAATGGCCTACAGCTGGATATCTGGCCAAAACTACTAAAGCTTTTGTTTGTGCAGCACAAGAGTAGGCATTAGGAAGTTGCTGCAAAATTTTGTATTTTGGGGTGTAGTGGACTGGCCCAGAGAGAGTCGCACAAAAGACACGATCGCATGGGATTTCGGATATATTCGGAGGTGTGTAAGAAGGTTGGGGTAAGTGTGCTGGAAAATGGCTTGAGGAGGTGTCTGATAAAGTGAGAACAATGAGGATAGCAAGGTACAGATATGGTGGGACAAAAGTGTCATAAGGACCAAGCAATTGGAAATAATCGTCTGGACTTGGTTGTTATTGACAAAGTCGAAAAAACTGCCAGAGTCTAGATTTTCAGTACCCTGGAACAGGAATGTGAGAGAGAAAGAGAACGAAGGATGGGCAATTATGAGAAGTGTAGCAATTATGCTCCATTGGCCTTGGAGATAAGGCATATAGACGGGGTTAAAACACAAATAATCCCGGTTGTAGTTGGTACACTAGGAGTAGTATCAAGTCGTCTGGAAGGACAATTGAAAAAACTACAAATCCCCGATGTTTTAGGCGGCCTTCAGACCTCTGAAATCATAGGTACCACCAACATCCTCAGGAAAACCCTTGATCTTTGAAGCTCCTGCTTTGAAGCCGGGATTTAGGGAAATCCTCTGGAAATGAATCCCATCCCTTTCCAGAGAGAAGTTCATAAGAGAAATCAGAATTATTATTATTATTATTTTAATTTTGTTTTTCTTTTTACAGTAATGCAAGTCACGTTAACAACAACCAACCACATCTTAATAATTGCGTTAAAAAAACATGCACATTTCTTCATAGATGAAAGATAAAGAATAGTTACCAAAGAGCCTTCAAAATATTAAGACTGGTTTTCTAAATAGTAACCTTATTCTTTAGGTGTTTATTATAAACCTGGAGCGAGCTTAGTTAACTATTGCGATCCTAAGTTTTTTTCTTGCTTTGCATACTTTGCGCCTATTTTTTTTAATCGTTTATAAAATTTTTAAATGGCATTCACCACGGCCAAATTCAAATAATATTTGTTTATAAAAACAAACCTTGCTACACAATTTTCAAATCAATTACACAGAAAACATTAAACTATTTAAAATAACAGTGCGCTCATGCGCATCTGCAAATAACAAGCCGTTTGCGAAATGTCGTCATGGTAAGAAAAAATAAAAATACAATATAAAATAAGAGAAAGCAGGTAAGGGAAGCGGATCACGTTAAAAAAAGGTCACGTAAGAAACGTGGATAACGTCACATCCGTAACGCATGCCATAAGAGTGCCCAAATATTTGTCCTTGTTACAAAGAGAGAATCGAGTTATTATTTGTTCTAGATTCCTTGCGACGTAGACTGAATACAACGTGTGGGTACAGTGTGGTAACGAGAGGGAGGCTACATAAGCATAATCTTATATTATGTCTTAGCCAGCCGAGACGTCGTTTGCAGATTATTAGGGATACCACCTTTTGGACAATGCAGTTTTTAACATCTCGGTATGTAATAAAATCGCTTGAATTAGTCTCTGGACTTTTTCAAAGATACTTTTTTTAAATTCAATTTTCACCCCAAACAAGGCACAATGTCACTTTGAAGTAGGAGCCTACTATCAGGGGAATACGTTGTACGGATATTATGAAGGGAGATCAGCAGCAAGATGTTGTTGACATTACATTTAACCTTCTGGATGTCAGTACATCTGTAGAAAAAAGAATCCTGGAAGAGAGTTCTAAAGTCTAGCAGTTCTTAAGAAGAAACTATTGAAGTAGACGGCGTTCTTATAACTAGGGATCTCTACTGTCTAGGGGTGGGATTTAGCTGCTTGTCGGGTTTGTCGGAGGGGTACGCAACTGCATTTAACTATCTCTTTGATGATTTTGATGTCCAAACGGAGCAGACAGAGGATATACAGAAAAAAAAACATGAAACACTCTTTTAGCAGAAAACCGAAAAAAAAAACTTAACATATCACGAACTGTAAGGAAAATAATGTTTTCTGAACAAATAGTTTCTGTCTTTTTAACCACGCGAAATATCTTATTTCTTTCATGGAATTAAAAGAGTAATGAAAATATTTTTTAAAACAAAATGTATTGTTTCATTGTAATTTATATTTCGATGTGTCCTTTAAAATGTATTTGAATTCAATATCATATTCTGTTCACAAACAATTGATATTTTCGTTAGCCATTGTATCATATGTTAGGAAATCAAATAACGCTACAATGACCCGATATTCTACAGCGAACTCTTCCAGCTCGTATTTCTGTAAAACAATGTTAACATCTTTTTGAAGAAAAAGAACATTTATATTAAATTTTCTTTGGAATTCAAAAATGGTAAAGTTAAAAAAAGAATGTCATTTGATAGATTATCTGTCAGTTAAAAAGTAAAAATGTTGCATTTTTTTAAATTAAAAAGATGATCAATTGGCCTTTGTGATGAAACGTCAGTTGTCGTTTAGAAATTGTAAAATATTTGTATTCTCTTCATATTCAACCCGCGGGACATGTAGAAATTCCACACGCGACTCATTCCTATATAATATATTAACATTTGTAGATTTTAAGCGTAAATTGAGACTCTCTGATATTATTGTAATTAAATCTGCAAAAGTGTTATCTAAGCTAGAAGGGACGCCCGTCGTAGCCAGGCAAACGCTTAATTTTAATTTTTGCAGAATTCGTATAAATTACTGCAAAGCTAATTTTCTATCGATGTTTTTATTACGAAGTTGCAATATATATATATATATATATATATATATATATATATATATATATATATACATATATCCTACATCTATAATCGAAATCGAAACCAAAACTTATGTAGGATTTTTGATAAAATTATTTATAAAAAAGAAAAAAAATAGATTACTGGGGTGCTATCAGCTATAATTTAAACGGAAACCAATTTTAACCTCAGTGAGTTCTTTAAGCTTCCAACAACACGGTACACCTGAACGGCTCACGTGTTCAGAAATCGCCTTATAGAGTTGCTTATAAACATCCCACTATTGGCTAATTTGCATATGATCAGTGTTTTTCTTTCATGATTGTTGAAAAAAAAACTAAGCATCGCCATTTTGATCTCTTTCGTTATTCAGCAGGCGCACAGACACATGGTTGTTCAAAGGCAAGTAATATTCGCATTCATTAAAATTTTCAATGCATCAAGAGCAAATTCGTTACCACGGGAAGAGTTGCAGCGAATTTCAGCGCTACTCAATAAGTAAAGCCGCATTGAATGTAATTTCTTTTTTGGAACGCCCATTATTATACGCCACGTAGCGCAACTTCAAGATAAATGTCAAAAAACGGGTTCCAAATTTCGCGGATTTGTATCCAAGTTACCTCAGAAACTGAAAAAAGTATAATTAATTTGCTTTGTTTTAAAATAAATGTTTAATGGCCAGCCTATCAGATCATACTATGTTCACGATGATATTTGCTATGCAATTATGATTATCGTGAAAACTGTAACAATTGAATATGTTATTATTGCCTCTAAATATAGTAATAAAGTTTAATAAAACCAAGGATATAAAAAGAGCAAACTTTTACTGCATTAACATTGCTACTTGGTCATTTTACGCTGAGATTGCTATCAACAAAATTCCTGAATGTGTTCCGATCATATTAGCCTCATAAGATTGTTCATGAAATTCGTAGTTGCCTGTCAGATTTTATTCGGTGTCAAAAAAAGGGCCTTTTGTTCATCTAGAACACCACAGGTATAAAAGGGATATTCAGGGGGTGAAAAGATAAGCATACACACATTCATTGTTTAGCTCCGACCCATATAAAAGAAGAGTTTTGAGAAACAGGTGTATATAAAACTTGGTTTATCTATATGATAATGGCTGCCACTGTAGTATTCCAGGAGCCTCAATCCATCTTTCTTCATATATTGCTTAATGAACAACATATAACATGTAATTTTTTTTCAAATCCACTCACTATTCATTATGATAGTTAGTCTGTCGGAATGACTAAGACCATTTGATCATATTATGGATGATTTATGAGACGTGCTTGGTGTTTGTTTAAAATGAAGCGGGTTTGAGCTGAGTCCTCTTGATTTTCTCGATCGACTAGTCCGATCCATCGGTTGGGCAGGCTCTTCTTGAGGCCAGGTAAGCTGAAACAAATGCCGAAATTAGTGGCGTTCTCCACGTATAACATCTGGTATTCAGATATCGTGATCTATCTTGCACTCCGTTATGTCATTGTTGTTTAGCTTAGGAACCAATGTATTAACGTAGGCACCGCCAAAACTGGGGGGGGGGGCAGGTAAGTCCTTTTTGACGGACCGTCTTTTTAGAAATCTACCAACAATCAGGTAATTATCCAACCAATACGAAATTTTAAGCGATTATTAATAGAAGAATGAACTTTATAACAGTGTACTTATTTTTCATAAACGATATTTATATATATATATATATATATATATATATATATATATATATATTGCTTAAAAAAAACCTTGTATTGAGGGGTTTCCAAATACGCTTAAAATAATCATATGAAACTGAACAAAACATATTGGGTTGTTGTAAGATACAGGATTATAGATTTAAAAAAAACTTGGTTGCATACCTTATTTTGACGTCTGAATATCAGAACTTCGATTGTGCTTAATTATCCCGCTTTTGAGTTTTCAAGTGTGAAATTCGGTGAATATGTTAAGTAAAATAATTAATTTAAGTTAAGCAAAACAAAAAAAAATAATATTTATAGGAAAAAAGCCATTTTAAAATCTTTGATAAATAAATTAACAATTTTTTTAGCGAGCCGAATAATGTATGACCATTATTAAACATGGCATGCTTTGAAGAATCGATGCAAAAAAAATTCGATAAATAATGTGCCCTTTGTGTTAAAAATATCATCATTTTTCGATCTCGTTTGAAAACGAGTGCCGCCTTTATACTACGGTGGCCAAACGCGCTGAAATATTTTTTTTATTCTGCTTTAAATTGCCCCCCCCATTTTGGGAAGCTTTGCCCCCACACATATGCACATTAAAACCCAAACTCATACAAATGGTCACCCATGTGGTACTGGCAAGCCTCCTTCTTTAATAATACATTGACATTTTCGTCACTGAAAAATAAGTTTTTTTTTATCTGTCTTCCGTAGTTTGCTTTTTATCAAGTACAAATGTAAACACTGTAATCAAAGTAATATATAGGAATAAGTGGAATTATGTGAAATCCAGGTACTTATTTTGCATATTCTCATAGAAAATCACCCTTAATCTTAGTTAGACAACAAATACACAAATTAATTCTTTCAAAAACCTTTCTTTTCTTTTTTTTTTTAACTATTTATATACTTTTTTGTGCAAAAAAATGCCAATTGTTAACTTTTGGGGAAAATTTAACATTTAAAATTTAATTAAAAATAGTAGAAAAGGGTTTATATTATTCTGCTTTCTATATGATAAAATTCAGGGTTTTATCTTTCTGGAAAAAGAAGTTACTCAGGAATAATGGATTTTAATAAATGTAATTTCGTTTTAAAAAACAACAACAACTTGATTTTTCGTACATTTTTGGCAGTGTCTATATCAACGTATATATGCTATCGAGGATGTTGTAAATTTAAGAGATTTAAGCAGAACTCTTTGTGCATGTGTAAGGACAGTTAGTCTCCAGTTGAATTGTAAAGCTCAAATGTATTAAATATTTTCCACCAGAAAAAATATTTTTTAAAAGAAACTTATTTCGTAATTAATTTAATATCGGTTGTTAATAAATGATGACAGTTATATACTTATTTGGTCTCCGTTTGGGAGTATATCTGTCTTTATCTTCTATTCGATCATATAACAAGAAACAACAAAATTACAACTATCATATTACGGAGAAACTTCTACTGTTACACTTTCGTCCCATTTAAGAGACTCTACTTGTTCCCTTCTTATCCGACTGTTACTATATGCAAGTGTAATATAATGTAAACGTATATCATGTTACTATTCCTCCCTACAATACCTTGTCAGAAATAATAACCCAAACCGTACACGTTCTAATTAGCAGGCCACAAACCTTACAGTATCAATTTCTGTAGTTAATGTTCGTGTAGAGATTTTGGAGCTTAAGTTTAATTTTTGGAACCAAGGTTCATTTAATTCACAAAGCCATTTGTTTTACAAGGAAGTCATTTCTTATCAAGACTCGAAGGTCACTCGAGGATATTACAAATGAACGTTAGGTGCTTACCGAGAAACAGCGTAGTGATCGTTAGTGGTAGAAGTTTCGTAATATTTGAATGTTTAAGGAAACGACTCAAAATGCAAATGACTTTAATACAACCATGTTGTAGTTAGAAGGAATGCATTTCCCGGTACAAAGTTCCACTGACGGATGATTCTAGTGAAAAAAACCTTTGTTCGTTCATTTTGCGTTTAGATTTAGGCACAGCTGGATAGTGGGGGAAATAGTTGTACAGTAGTGTTATCTTGACGGGCGTTTGTTGTGAATGTTTTCAGAGGGAAGCATATATTTAAGGTCGATTTAGTCTAAACTATAACATTTCTGTGAGAAAGTGGTTGCAAAAAAGATAAAAGGACATAACTTATTAGTTTTTTTTTAAGCCGGTTTTTTATTCTGTCTTGACAGGAAAGAGTGCTCTTAGCAAGTCCTATCAGATGTGCCAGCAGTACTCTATAAGATGACATTTTTGGCTAATATAGAGGTAGAGAATTCCATCGGAATTGTGATACGTTCTAGAGAGGTACGATTATACAAGTAGTTTTCTAACAACCTGGACAACAGATTTGATATTGTCTTGCATATGAAGTCAAGAATGAAGGCCAGTCACAGAAACTTGTACAAGTAGGTTGCTCTCTTAAAAACTTTAGCCATTCATTTTAATAAAGGGCAAAATAGAATCATAGCGTATATTGTAAAAAGAGAAAAAAAACGTTTAAATGCATTGACGTTATCGACCCCCATTTTACTCACTGCACCACCTGCTTACTGTCTTAGCAGAAAGACGTTAAGAAGTATTGGTCGTTTCTGGACTGTGAAAGGTCTCTATTTTTAGGCTAGTGTTGTCTAAATATAAAAAACTCATGGAAATAAATACACTTTAAGCATGCCTACACGTGTTATTTTGTAGCAAGGGTTTTGCAATTTAAAAAGCGCACTTTTCATAAAACGATATTGCTTTATTCCAGAGTAAAAGACAACTGGAAACACTGACGATGTAATCAAAGGGTATACAAACTATCCACTTTTCTCGATATAACCAATATTATGCAACGTAGAGACGGTTGGTACCAGATGAGTGACCATTTAGAGATCCTAGGCGCTGTATGTGCTCTCCACTTATCTCGCATTTGTTTCCAGTCGTCTTGTGAATACACTTCACTCTGCACTTGTATATAACAATGTCGTCTCAGGAGATGTGTGGTTGGAGATTGCGCACCATCTGCCACAAAAATTTCACGCGCAGGCACCCCCACAGTGGGTATCCATAGTCTGTCAGACTAAAGGAGCCATATATGTGTGTATATATATATATATATATATATATATATATATATATATATATATAAATGCATACATACATACATATATTTACTTCAGAATAGTGCAATGCAATTGATCTCCTACGAAAATCAAGTGATTATTGGATACGAAATTCTATATCCATTTAATTTTGAACACATAGATAATTCGCATTACTCTATGTTTTAAAAAAACTTTTAAAACTTTTAATTATGATTTTCTGTGTGTATTGTATTTTGCAAATTACATATAAACCATTATAATTTGCTAATAGTTTCTCCTCTGAGGAGATGGGTACACATCGAAAACCTATAGGTTAAGGAGATATACCTCTTAAATTTTATTCTTTGTCTTGCATTGAATAAAAATTCTAGATGGTAAACTTAACCATTTCACGTCATAGATTTTAAATTACTAATATATATATATATATATATATATATTTATTTATTTATTTGTTATTTTTAAAAGAGTAATCTACGTACACGCGTGTTTCAAGGTCATTACCTCTCGTCAGCGTAGTTCAACTGTTTCCAGAGATCGAACCTCAGACCATGTTTACCACATGCCGGTGCCTTAACAGTTAGGCTATAATCCCTTGATTAATTATACTGTTTATTTTTATCGCTTATAAATTTAGATTTTTTTATTGTTTTTTTTTCAAGCGATACATCCGGTTAATATTATATAACCGTATGTATCGCTTGAAAAAAAAAGAAATAACAAAATCTCTCTCTCTCTCTCTCTCTCTCTCTCTATATATATATATATATATATATATATATATATATATATATATATACATATATATATATATATATATAATATATGCAATGACATTTAAATAGTTTAATTCACTTGCTTATATATATGCATATGCAAATAGAAACAACATAATTATTGTACCTATTTACTATGCCTCCCCACGGGACAGAGTTAGACGCCAGGGTCGTTTTTTTAACGTGGAGAAAAGGTACAAAAATAAAAATTGTCTCAGTCGTGAAGGATTTCTCCTCCACCGAAAGAGAACAAGAAATAGAAGTGCAGCATCTGAAGAACAGATGGTATTTATTTGCTCCCCCACTGAGCAAATTAGGCACAAGGCCGATTTTTAATGTGGGGAGTGAAGGGAGGGGGAAGGGAAAAAGGGGACCAGCTCCCGAGAGGTGGGAAATGGGAGCTGGTTAATGGTCAGGCATGTGGAGTTGCCCCCACATCTGGTCTTTGCTAGTCATAGCTAGTCATAGCTTGCAGCATCTGCCGGAACAGATGGTATTTATTTGCTCCCCCACTGAGCAAATTAGGCACAAGGCCGTTTTTAATGTGAGGTAAAAACCAGCTCCCCTAAAAGTAGGCAAAAAGGGGGCACTCTGGTTACCAAAAATAATAATTGTCCCAGTATAGAGTGTTTCCCCTCCATTGACTGGTACAAATTATCTTAAGTGCAGCATCTGCCGGAACAGATGGGGTTTATTTGCTCCCCCACTGAGCAAGTTAGGCACAAGGCCGTTTTTAATGTGAGGTAAAAACCAGCTCCCCTAAAAGTAGGCAAAAAGGGGGCACTCTGGTTACAAAAAATAATAATTGTCCCAGTATAGAGGGTTTCCCCTCCATTGACTGGTACAAATTATCTTAAGTGCAGCATCTGCCGGAACAGATGGTATTTATTTGCTCCCCCACCGAGCAAATTAGGCACAAGGCCGATTTTTAATGTGAGGAGTGAAGGGAGGGGGAAGGGAAAAAGGGGACCAGCTCCCGAGAGGTGGGAAATGGGAGCTGGTTAAAGGTCAGGCATGTGGGGTTGCCCCCGCATCTGGTCATAGCTAGTCATAGCTTGCAGTATCTGCCGGAACAGATGGTATTTATTTGCTCCCCCACCGAGCAAATTAGGCACAAGGCCAATTTTTAATGTGAGGAGTGAAGGGAGGGGGAAGGGGAAAAGGGGACCATCTCCCGAGAGGTGGGAAATGGGAGCTGGTTAAAGGTCAGGCATGTGGGGTTGGCCCCACATCTGGTCTTTGCTAGTCATAGCTAGTCATAGCTTGCAGTATCTGCCGGAACAGATGGTATTTATTTGCTCCCCCACCGAGCAAATTAGGCACAAGGCCGATTTTTAATGTGAGGAGTGAAGGGAGGGGGAAGGGAAAAAGGGGACCAGCTCCCGAGAGGTGGGAAATGGGAGTTGGTTAATGGTCAGGCATGTGGGGTTGCCCCCACATCTGGTCTTTGCTAGTCATAGCTAGTCATAGCTTGCAGCATCTGCCGGAACAGATGGTATTTATTTGCTCCCCCACCGAGCAAATTAGGCACAAGGCCGATTTTTAATGTGAGGAGTGAAGGGAGGGGGAAGGGAAAAGGGGGACCAGCTCCCGAGAGGTGGGAAATGGGAGCTGGTTAATGGTCAGGCATGTGGGGTTGCCCCCACATCTGGTCTTTGCTAGTCATAGCTAGTCATAGCTTGCAGCATCTGCCGGAACAGATACTACACTTTGATCTTGGCCCGAAGGCCAAGCAACAAACAACATAATTATTGTAGAGCGCAACAGAGGAACTTGAATTTCCAACTATTTGTAGTAGGGGGAATATCTGTTTTAGTAAGTTATATCTATATATCTATAAAAACAGAGATGTGTGTGCCACAGACGATTTCTGATTGGTTAATCCAATAATCACAACTCCTAAAAAAGTATAGTTCTTACGCTCTTAACTTTACCATAAAATATTTTGGTCTTATTTATTGTCCATCTTGGAAGGGTTTAATTTTTTTCTAACTTGCCATTTACAAATTAGAAAAATACGAAAGTTACAGACATCACAATCCAACCTCTGACTCAACGTCCGCCATTAACACAAGAAAGCAAACGCTGGACAGATTATTAGTACTACTACTACTACAAACAATACAGCACGAAAACACGCGCACACACGCACACACACTCACGTCCACTACCGTCCTTGGCTACGTCACGTTGTTATGGCAACACGATAAATACACAGTAAATTTGATTTTCTTCATTTCTACGCAAATATTACGCAAATATAAATCATATAGAATATCTGTATGAATATAATTACACGTAATAGTTAAATAAAGATGATCATCGTATAAGAGAACCGAAAAAAAAAAACTAATAGGGAATTTGTATAAAGTTGTATTTTCTTTATAAATAAATAGAAAAAAGGGGTGTTGATAAGACTATCGATACTTATACAGTTTAGTGACGACATTAAAAAATGGAAATATTGAAAAAAATTTTTATTGTCCGTAACTGTTATAGACTGAAGTTCTCCGAAAAAAAATTCTTACAGCGAAAAACAATTATTTATCACGACGACGTCAACGTGGCCATTTTGGAAATGTACCTAGCAGAATACCTCCATTTTAGGCCAAATTTCGCAATCTAGCCTTTTTTTTTCTCGCCATATTGAGATGCGCACAACACATCTGAAATTTTTTTACGTTTTTTTTTTTTTTTTTAATCTGCAATTTTTTTGCGTATTTTTTTTTTATAAATAAGAATACTATTGAATATGCAAAGAAATTGAAGAATGCAAAGAATTGAGGAATTTTTATACGAGATTATTTTCGAAACATGCTCAGTTGGACACGCATGGATAACTTCGAAACTTCGTTTATTTACTTCTGTTACAAATTAAAAAAAAAAAACACCCCAAAAATGGCATCTGTCTTCGCAAAAAAAAAAAAAAAAATCTCATTCTGGTGTGGGGGGGGAAAAGGGCTAGATTGGCCTAAAATGCAGGTATTCTGCTATGTACGGCAGTTACCTGCCCTTGGGGAATTCCTGGGCCTGCAATAACATTTCCAAAATGGCCACGTTGACGTAGCCGTGATAAATCATTGTTTTTCGCTGTAAAAAAAAAAAAAACTACTTGATCAAATGAAGTGAATTTTTTTTCGGAGAACTTCAGTCTATAACAGTTACGTACAATAAAATTTTTTTTTCAATATTTCCATTTTTTAATGTCGTCACTAAACTGTATAAGTACCAGACTATCAATACACACAAAAAAATATAGATTTATTTTTGGGTAAAGTTCCCCCGGGTTTTCCTTTAACTTCAGTAAATAATGGTCTTTTGTTATATATATGGCGTACTATTATCTTTATATATATGATGTTTATGTTTATATATATGTATAAGTGATAGTGTCTGTGTGTGTCGGTGCGTCTGTGTGCATTTCCCTACGTTAAAACTCTGTCAATTTTAAGCCTACAGATTCGAAATTTGATATACAGGGTACTGAGATTTGGGAACATCGATGTGATAGGTTTTCGACAGAAATTTGGCGATTAAGTGGTCAATATTCAACAATTAAACCTTTGAGAACTCTACCAAACTTCTCCTACAATTTAAGGTCTGAACACGTGATATTTTATATATATAGATTCCTTGGACATGGATCTAACTTATTAACTTTACTTGATCCCTAAACAATAAATGTTACGAGGTCATAATAGGGGTAAAAGTTTTAAAAAATTGACCTTTTTTTTTCCTAAGCAAACACTTCAAAACACCTGGGCAACGCCGGGCACCGATTGCTAGTACTAAATAAAATTAATTGTGTTTTCTTGCCCCAGATAAGGCACAATACCATTGAATGTAAGAGACACTAGAGTACGAAATATATTAAAGCCTGTGCTAGTTAGTAATAGGACAACATCATATTCTTTTTATTGTCTGGGTCCTCAAGAGTGTATTCGTTGATATCTTATGTGCTTTTTATATAGGGAGATGTGATTTTCGGTTGATTAACTGTGTCGAACTGTGTCGGATTTATACTCGAGATTTAAAACAGTGAAAAGAATATGCTGTTGTATTAGCCCTTGTTATTGAATATAAATGCAATTTGTAAGAGTAAAAATAAAAGGAGTTTTACAACGCGATTTTTCTTAGTAAGAAAGAACTAGAACCGGAAATGTGTTATATAGAGAGGTGTAAATATATATTATAAAACTGTTATATTGTATTGAGATGTGGAAGATATCGTTATAAACGTATGAATTGTATGCATCTTTGTTTAGCCAATAGGATATTATATCGACGTAATAACTGAGTCATGTTGCATCAAAGAGTTATCAGACGAGTATATATTATATTTCATATATGAAAAGAATATAAGTTCCATCCCTTTCTTTCTTCAAGAGTCCTCTTCAGTGCTAAGCTTAATGATGAAACATGAACCGACCACACCATAAGCAATTAAGACCTCTGCTCTTTTTTCTTTTGTGAAAACCACGAAACAAGCTTTATATTTTTAAGATATAAATTTATTTCAGTTGTCTAAAAGAACTTCACAAAGAGTCTGCTTTTCTTGTCTACATGTTTTTCGACCCAGCCACGCTTCCTGGCTCTCTGCTCACTCTCGTGACTAACTCTCGATTCTCTCCCCTCTGAACTTGAGCGTGTGGTACAGTTTGGAAAGCGGTGGCTGGTTACTTTTAATGCATCTAAAACCAAGCTCCTATCTTTACATCATCAACGCTCTGATCCCAATCTGACATCAATTGAAATGGATAGTTCTCGTCTCGAGGAGGCTCCATGTTTTGACAAGCTTCTGGGATTGACCTTTACTCCTGATCTGAAATGGAACACGTGCATCAAGTTTGTGGCCAAGGTCGCTGGAAAAATGGTAGGATCCTTCTACCGCTCCAGAAGATATATCACTGATTATACAATTCTCAATTTATATAAAAGCCAAGTACGTCCAAGGACGGGGTACTGCTGCCACAGAAGAGACGTTGCGAGCCTGTCTTTGTTTTATCTTTATTTTCCTGGCAAGTGCTTGTCTGAGCTTCAATTTCTGATCCCCCCTCACCAGGATTTCAGCAAAAGCAGCCGTCTAGCTGAAACCACTGTCATTAATTTTCCCCACTCTTTATCTGTGCCTTAATCAAAACGTAGATTCCGCGAACAAAACTTCTTTCTTAGAAGTGCACACCTGTGGAACTCTCTTCCGTTTGCCTGTTTCCCACCTGACTACAAATTGGATGCGTTCAAGTCCAACATAAACAAATTCCTGATAAACCATTCCCTTAAGTAAGGAACTTTGTCAAATCTCCATTACTAACGATTACTACGATATTATCGCATTGATTACTGTACACATAATAACCTTATCTTTGAGTGTCTTCTGGGCCTTGATATGTGGTGACTACCATGTAAAAAATATGAAATGACTAACAATATAAACTATTTTAAGAATATGATTGATATATATATATATATATATATATATATATATATATATATATATAGATAAATAGATAGATAAATAGATAGACAAATATATCGATAATAATTAATTAATTTTATCAATAGTAATTATTCAACAATTGTACTACGGCGTAATATTAAAACAACGAATTTATCGAACCCACTAGACCAACGAGTCAAACGCGTTTGAACTAAGAAAGCAAGGAATAGATCAGAGAATTCTAACAATAACACATAATTAAGACTAGCAATATTACGTCTGTGAAAGTAAGGCTGCATAGTTGCAAAGTCGATGAACAGATGTCGGGAATCATATTACGTGTGTGTGTATGGAACGGCACTAAACCTATTAGGCTTTAACCGGGTTTCTCCGAAGGAGAAAGTTCAATGGAGGTATGAAATTCACAAGCTATCCCCAGTCGCATCTATATCCCCGTTAAGAGAAATTACGGCGTTAGCTCTTGTAGAGAGGTATCGACATCCTCCCACGTAAACCGCATGGAATTCCCAAATTTGTCACTCATTTTAGTGATGGCCATGCTCAATGTTTCTTAACTTCGGTGAACTGACATAAGTTGATGTGCCACCATAATTATGCCTCATACAATCATATTAATTGTATGCTTTTGGACCATTATTAATAACCTTCAAATGTGACAGCGATTCACGACAAATATATAACTGAAGCTCAGACGTGTAAGATTTTAAAGAGAGTCTTTTTTTCTATAGGTCAAGTGTTCGTGTTGAAGAACTATATTAAAAAAGACAATATAATTTCCTTTCGTTATGAGACGCCAATATTCGTCTAAATGTCATACTTGTTTCTGTCATCGTGTTAAATTTTAATCTATGAGTCATCATGTAATAAAAATAAATGTGTTCTCTTCTTGTTTTACCACTTACGTTTTATTTATTTAAATAGTTG
Organism: Euprymna scolopes; assembly: GCF_053919585.1. Lineage (NCBI taxonomy): Eukaryota > Metazoa > Mollusca > Cephalopoda > Sepiida > Sepiolidae > Euprymna > Euprymna scolopes. The sequence goes on from NC_136520.1 coordinate 12,017,362, forward strand.
GAACAAGCAAGTATATACTTTTCTTTTTAATATATAACTATCACTGAAGTTATTCCCCTTTTTCTTATATATAAATGTATGTTAATGTATATGTATTTCAACATCTAGATAAAGGTTTCTATGTTTTCATCTTGCGCGGCTGGTGTAGAAAGTAACCGTATTAAGTTATCGTACATCTTCACAGCATGTGACTCGTGGCAGGTTGACTTATATTAAAACTTATCTTTCAAAATGGCGATTATAAACTTATAATATTTTGGTACTTGTACATTTTAATCAAGAGGTTAAGAAATGAAGATATCGTAAAAAAAGTGATATTGTTCTAATCCGTTATGGAATGAAGTTCTCTGAAAAAAATCACTTAGTTTGATCAAGCAATTTTTTTTTTACAGCGAAAAAACAATTTGTTATTATACCGATCAAAAGTAAGCCAGGTTTTGATTTTTACAAAGAAAAGTAATTATTTTAGATGGAGAGGGGTGTCAGCGCTTTAGACTGGGTTATCTCCACGTGGTGTGTTCGAAAAATGCAAACATGGTTATCTTCAGTGCGCTGTCATAAAAAAGTATTTTTTCCGATGTAAAAAAAAAAAAAATTACTCGAACAAATTAAGTGTGTTTTTCGGAGAACTTCATTCCAAAACGAATGCGTACAATATAACATTTTGTTCGATATTTTTATTTTTAATGTCTTGATTAAACTGTACACATATCGATACTTTGTTTTCTAATGAAATAGAAATCCAACAATACAACATACGCTGCTTTTGTAACTACACAACATACTTTTCAGCTGAGTATTACTGGGTTACTTTCAAGTCCAACGTAAACAAGTTCTTATTGAGCTGTCCTCTTAAATAATTAATTTCTTCCCAATTTCCACCATCACTGATTATCACGGTTTTGTCAAATCTGACAATCATTAACCTTATACTTGAGCGGCTTCAAGGCCTTGATGAGCGGTGACACTATATTATATAAAATAATGTTTCTCAGTCAACTGATACTAAATCATATTAGACAGGAAAAGAAACGCTACAAATATCAGTATATTATTTTATAATATTTTTATTTTAATTTTGAATAATAATGTTTTAAAAGCCGTTCCAGAACCTTTGACACTAATTTTATTGTCGCAACTTATAAAGGCCAAAAAGCCACTGGAGCATAATGATTTATAAGCGTCAGGTGGTCGATGAGACAATACAGTAATGATCAGTTTTGTGCCTCATAGTCAACAAAGCGGCGACAAAATGAGAGGAAAACGCTATATATTCATTATAGTTTGGTGCGAAGATTTGCTAGAGAGTACTTAATTGTCATGCAATTTTGTTTTATATTTATCGCTAAGTCACTAATGAGGTTCCGAGATTTAAATGTTTTCCTGGTCTGACCTTACCAGCATGAGGGCCAGGGAGCCAACTATTTGATTAACTTTTAAATTTGCCGTAATAAGTGGAAAATGAAGTGTCTGCTGCATTGCCATTTGGTGAATGAAGTCTGGGCTTTGCACTATCTTCTGGTAGGGTCCTCTCAGTACCATATTATTGTAGGGTGCTTCGGATATTCTATTTTTAGTCTTATAAGGAATCTGCCTTCTTAGCTTTTCCAATCATTCCTATCCTTTTTCTCTCTCTCGCGTTGCCTCTCAGCCCTGATCTAAACAACTCTGCTATACTCTTTCTAACAATGAATACTTCCATCAAACAAAACCAGAGAAAACCCAGTGACCAACCTTCTGACATTTTTCTTAACATCAGGTATTCACATTCAAATCTTACACATGCTGAAATACAAATTACGTGAGACTAAATCTGATCTGTTGTCAATGTGTCGAACTAAAAATGAACAAAATTCTTCTTTAGATGGTTTCTCTATCCACGAATATTCTAACATCACAACACGGTCCGCAAATTCGACATGGACATGCTGTATGCGCTTACATTTCTTTTTACAGTGATCACCACTTATCAAGGCCCAGAAGCCACTCAGGGATAAGGGTTATTGCAAGTACATTACGTTAGTGTGGAGATTTGATGAAGTGTTTACTTAAGGGAACGGTTCATTAGGAATTTGTTAACGTTGGACTTGAACACATCCAAGTTGTAGTCCGGTGGGAAGCAGGCAGATGGAACAGAGTTCCACAGGCGTGCAGTTCTAAGAAAGAACCTTTGTTCATGGAATCCACGTTTTGATTTAGGCACAGATATAGAGTGGGGGAAATTTTTCACAGTGGATTCAGCTAGACGGGTGTTTTTCGTGAAAGATTGGCGAGGGGGGACCAGACATTGGAGTTCAGACGAGCACCTGCCATGGAAATAACGATAAAACAAGGATAGGCTCGCAACGTCTCTTCTGTGGGAGAGAGGTTGTAGGGTAGAGAAAAGGGCATCCCCACTAAGCCACGAAGTCTATTTTGTACTTTGTCAAGGCAGGATAGGCTGTTTTTAGCAGCTCCTGCCCAGATATTGCAACAGTATTCCATCCTTGGACGTACTTGGCTTTTATATAGATAGAGAATTGCATCAGTAGTGAGATATCTTCTGGAGCGGTAGAAGGATCCCACCATCTTTCCAGCGACCTTGGCAACAGACTTGATGTACGTGTTCCATTTACGATCAGGAGTAAAGGTCAAACCCAGAAGCTTTTCAAAACACGGGGCCTCACCTAGACGAAAGCCATCCATCACAATTGATGCCAGATGGGGATCAGAGCGTTGATGATGTAAGGATAAGAGCTTGGTTTTAGATGCATTAAAGGTAACCAGCCACGTTTTCCCCCTCGCGCTCGAGATCAGAGGAGAGAGAATCAGAGAGAACGTTGTCATTTACAGCATTTGATGTGTTGCCGTAGATGGTCGTGTCATCAGCATATATGTCAACGAATGATTTAAGTATGTGTTTAGCGAGGTCACTGATGTAGATCAGGAAGAGAGTTGGGCCCAGGATTGAACCCTGAGGGACTCCAGCATTTATATTGCAGGCCTCCGATGTTTTTCTATCTACCACTACTCTTATGAGTCGATCGGAGAGAAATGATTTAATGATTGAGAAAACATTTCCAGTTACACCGTAGCTGAAAATCTTGTGAAGTAGACCCTTATACCATACCTTGTCGAAGGCCTTTGAACTGTCAAGAGCAATTGCCATAGAAAGGATGCCTTTTTCAAGAGATTCACTAATCCTGTGGGATATAACCGTCAGCACATCTGCGGTAGATCTTGCAGAGCGGAAACCATATTGTGTGTTACTAAGAAGGTTATTCCTACCGAGGTGGTTGACTATTTCTTTATTTAATATGGATTTCAGCAACTTACTCATAACACACAGGAGACTTATTGGTCTGTACTGAGATGGAGATGACTTATCACCTGAATTCTTAAATACAGGGCCAACTGATGAGGTCTTCCAGGGAGTCGGAAAGCACTTCTCCTTGAGGCAGCGCGTAAATAGTTTCGTAAGTATGGGGGCAAGTTCTGGTTGAAGCTTTTTTAACACCATAATAGGGATGCGATCAGGGCAAGTTGCTTTACTGGAATCTAGGTTCTTGATTAGCTTGGCGAACTTATGCACGGATATTTGTATGTTACCTAGCTTGTTCTGTGTAATATGAGGAAATAGAGGGAGTTGATGGCCTTCGTCGCATAGGGTAGAATTAGCTGCAAAGTTCTTTGCAAATAGTTTGGCCTTGTCTGACGCTGACGAGATGACCTCTGGTCCATTGATAATGGTTGGGATAGAACGCACACTTTTGTTCACGATCCTATTTGTTATTTGCCAAAACTGGTGGGAACCAAGTCGCTGATCAGCTACCTTGGATTTAACAGACTGGGCATATAGCCCTCTTGCATTTTTATTACTTATTTACAGTGGTTGTTGGCAGTTTATAAAGCAGCTTTAGTCTCAGTGCATCTATTACATTGGTAGCTATGGAAAAAGTGATTTCTGTGCGCGAGAGAAGCAGCACCTTCTGGGGAGAACCATTGATGGCTGTTAGGTTTTTGTTGGAATTTTTTAGATGGTATGAATTGGTCTATGCCTACAATAAACCATTCGATCAGATCTGATACTATAGAGGACACATCTTTTTAAACATGGAATGCAGAGGTAAATCAGGTATGAATATAAGGAAGCTATCCCAGTCAGCCATAGAGTATCGGTATACAGTACGGTGGAGGGGTACGTCTGGGAGCTTCTTACATTTCGTTTTTATCTTAACTGATACGACGGAGTGGTCGGAGGATCCTAGAGGAGAATGAACGGAACATGAACATAGCTCAGGGGAAGTTGAGAGAAAAAGGTCTAGGAGGCTTGCATATTGACCGGGTGTATCGGGCACACGGGTGGATTCGCGAACAATCTGAGTGAGGTCATAAGCAATGGCAAAATCATTACAAAACCTCCCCTCATCGTCTGTCTTATTTGAATGGGTTAGCCATTCCACGTTATGGACGTTGAAGTCACCACAGATGTGGATGTTAGCCGAGGGATGTGTAGAGAATATGTGGTCAGTTTTCTCAGATATGCTCTCAAAGATAGTAACTCCGCTGTAGTGGGATCGATAGAGGGCAAATTTAAATGCAGTGGTATTAGCAAGTGCAACCCTGAACCACATATAGGGTAAATTAGGATCTTCTCTAGAGATATCCCTGCCACACGGGAAGCCATCCTTTATGTAGGCACATATTCCATACCCATGACGATCTTGGGGGTAAGATTTTGATGTTTAATTTGAGTATCCGTTAATTATAAACTCATCTAGGGAAGTGGTCGGACCTATTCTAGTTTTACTTAGAAATAATATGTTCGGTTTCGTCTCCTTTTTTTGTACCACACGAAAAGGCCGGAACAATTACCCACTAGTATGACATCGAGAGGCCCCACCAGAGACTACTGCATGGTCCCGATCCACTCACCAGATGGCAATACAGCAGTGCCTGCTGATAGGACAACCTCCTTAGTGGTTAATCCAAGGTTCGGGTCCCTGACTATCAGGCGGATAACGTCAGCCCAGACAAAACGTTTACCTCACGCACCCTTACTAGTGACAAGGCCACAAGGACCGACAGAGACAGAATAATTTCCGACATCTCAGACTACTGGTCACCAAGTACTACCGACTTTTAAGCAGCTTTTTCTTCACCCTTTGTCAGAAAAATCACTCATTGAATGAGGACTGAGGGACACAAAAGGAGAAAGCGAGAGTTACTGGAGCTGCTATAACACATCCACTGTATTATCTACTCTCCATTTAAAAAAATGAGGGGAGGGGAATTGGTACAAGTGACTTATTTATATCTAAGTATTAAGTCCGGTTCTAAGTTAACAATTCAGGACACTTTTGATTATAATCTCCCCTCCCATATTAATGGGTGGAAGTTTGTCGTTATCTATCGAGTTTGAATAATTGGTGTTTCACCTTATAATTAATTAAAATCCAATACTTATCTATCATCAATTTGTAAAGTCTGCTTAATATTAACTTACATTCGAGTTTAGATAATTATTCAAGGTTTTACTTCAGGAGGTTCGTTTTCATAGGTAACATTTTCTTTGCTAATTGCACTGTGTTATATTTCGAATGTACTTTAAAATAAGGATAACCATATTAGATGATGTGATTGGCTAGCCAGGAAGCAAGCATTTTCTATATAGGCAAGCTTGCAGTAATATTATATATTAAGTATACTACTTAAATAAAGTCCTACGTTTATCTACTCTAATAGAGAATAATTCCCGGCATTTTGTTTTGTTTTTTTAATCGTTAGTTTCCGGCATTTTGTTTGTTTTATCGTTTACTTTGTAGCATGGGGAGGTGACGAATAAGACAGGAGAATAGACAAATACATAAATAAAACAAGAAAAACAAGTTTAAAAACAAGGTAACATGAAAAACATTTAGGATGAGTTTAAAAAAAATACTTAACGTGTTTGCCATATTATTCCGTCCGCTGTTTTTTGCCAACTGGTAGCTGTCATGTCGTCGTGTCTTTCTAGAGCGTAAGAAGATTTCTATTTCCGGATAACTTGGACGAGTGCCTATCTATTTATAGAATAAAAGTCGTTACGTTCAGATGTGTAAAATATTTAATTTGCATTTTTTTTTTACATTAGTGATAGCTTCCCCTGTGGCAGAAAGATCTCCATAAAACTAACACAGGCATCCATTTTATGTGGCTAGAGTTGCAGTTACTCTTAGAAACCCATTTATATTTGTCTGTTTTCGTTACACACAATGGGTGTATCGTTAAGCATATTTAACGTCCCATGTCTGTAAAACCCTCTGCCAACTGTGATGGTTTCAATGTTCATCATATTGTATGGCTAGTTTACCCACATAAAACATATTACGAAGTCCGGTTTTTTCATGAGTCCCCCCTTGCATATGACCTAACTCACATCAGACCCTTCCTTAGCCGAGGGATCGTAAGTCTTCTAAATTTTCTGATAATATGCCCTGAACTGTGCGTATCCTCAGTTCTGTCATTGCAATCAGTTGTCAAACTAATAGTTTAAATATATATATATATATATATATATATATATATATATATATATATATATATATATATATAACCCCCAAATATCCTACTCTCTCAAAGAATTATCGATATTCGATGGCTAACAGAGACGTTTTTCAAACTTTCATATCAGAACAACCCTTATTCTCTAGGTTCGAAACGATTGCTTCTAATTATCATCCAGCTTAATTCATTGGGTCACTATCGGTAAGCTCCATGCTGCATTATAAAGTGAACTGCTAGCAACAGTACACCAATGAATGTGCTGCCACCATTGCAAATACAAAACGCTTCTTCATTTGCTTTAAATGTAATATATATATTTAAAATATATTCACATTTGGAACTGCCAGAAATAACTTCAAAGGTATTAGAGAAACTGAGAGAACTATGCTCGGTCAATTACGCCAGAAGGAAAAGAGAGGCTTAACTCCAATAAGTTTTGGCGAATGACAAATAATGTCCTGAACATATGAACATCTTTGATTCTGGCGGGGTTTTGTTGATTTCGTCAGAATCGTACGAGGAAAAACTCTTTCCTACAGAACTTTGCATCAAACTCAACCCTATGCTATCAGGGCGAATTTCTCATTTTTTGCCGAAGATCGAAAATAATCTAGAACCGAAAGGCTAAGAAGACAGACTTTTTATACGAATGAAAATAGAATATCCGAAGCACCCTCCAATAATATGGTATCGAGAGGACGCTACCAGAAGATAGTGCAAAGCTCAGACTTCATTCACCAAATGACAATGCAGCAGCGACTTCATTTTCAAACTATTACGAAAAATTTAAATCTGTTTGTGAAGTTGTCACACTAATAAAGAACCACGATGCTTTGATGTCCTAACTAAATTTCATTGATATTTACAAGAATTGCAAACCGAGCAACCACTCGTTCTTGAAAATCAATCCAATCGGTCTAAGCATGAGGAATAATTCTAAATACGTTGAAATAGTTTGCGAAATATTAAAAATACTCATCATCACTCTGCCTCTCTGTACTGACCAATTTGTTTTTTGTTTTTTTCATGAGCATCTTGTTTTAATCTTTGTTAAACAGATAAATGTTCATCTCCACCAGCAATAACTACTTATTTAGAAACAGGCAATGGGTTTCCCATCTTACACGATCAAGATATACTGACCATAATTCTACGTATTATCAGTGAATCTACTGACGAGGTTTACTTCAATATTACCTATAATACACATTCTTTAATTTATCATAAACTCAATGGTTTATTTACCAAGCACATATTGTTGACGCTCAGGCGCACGCCGTGATAATTTCAAATATGTCTAGTACAAGAAAACTCCAAACTACATGTAGTTTTCTTAATCTTTCTAATGATTTTGTTTTAATCGCATTTATCTAAATGTTCTGGTATTTGAGCCACACTCTAAACTGTAATCCTATATACGCATTCGTTGATTATGGATATTCTAGAATTTGTAATTATCCGTTCCGCATGGGAAATTGTTGAGAACAGATAAGACTGTTAAAAGATATGACATCCTGACTCAAATGCACCATATATTGAGTTTTTTCTCTTTTTTTTTTATTTGCAAAACTTATCATTTTCTGCGAAACGAGAAACAAAAACAAAAAAACAATCATGCTGTTTGTATATTTTTCTCTTCCCAATTTCCTATCTTAAGATGCTGGCTTTCTGACTAAGAATACAAAAGCTGTCGGTATTATTTTTTTCTTTTTATCTCTTTTTAAAAAAGATTTCAAGCTATAGAACATCTAGTAAGTTTTTCTCAGTCCTTGAATACTTTCCTTCTGATAGGTTTACACAAGTAGTCATCAAAACGGGAAAAAACGTCTGAAACTATCAAGGCAGGCGAACCTAAAAAAAAACGTTGGTCTACCTCTTGCTCATATTTATCAAGCTTTCCAAATAACATTCTACGTTCATGCATCAACAGATAACCATATAAATGAAGAAAAAGCGAACGAGGATTGTGGTTAAAAGGAAATGCAGTGATCAAGGAGAAACCAGGCGGTGGGTGTCAAAATGTGACCTTTAGTTGAGAAAGAAACCCTAATATCTACCGCACACCAGCAAGCGCCCATGACATTTTGTAAAGTATCACATTAATTAGAGGACTGTGTAGATAGAAACAGGAGAATGTATAACACTTCCTCAGTGGTTGTGAGAAGTAAGTCAAAAAGAAGTACAACAGACGCCATCAACATATTGCGAGACACGTCCATTTAATATATGTAAGAAAAGTAAATTGCAATGTAGTTAAAACTGGTACAAGCATGTTAGAGAAAGCGTACTCGTGAGTTATAATATGATTATGTGACTGGGGCAAAGATACCAAATCTATTCAGGCTAGAAAAAAACACAAAGAAATACTCGTTGATATAGAAAATTACGACTGATAGGAATGTGGAGCAAAAGAAGTCGAACAGTACCAAGACTTGTAAATATTGTGGAAATTTAAGATGATAGAAGTTGTACCTGTTGTTCTCGAAGCCCCAGTGATTGTAATAAATGATTTGATGAGTGGATTAAGAAAATTCGATCAATTCTTATAATACTTTGAATACAGCCAAAATCTTGCGGAAAATATCTATAGACTGAAATAAAGAAAAAATTCTGATAGCCTATAAACATTTGTTATGATCCACCTACCAAGACAAAATCGGTAAGGGTACAAAAAATAATAATAATAATAATTTCGTTTATCAACGCCTGGAAAGGGATGGATTCATTCCAGAGGATTTCCCTTAACCCCAGCTCCAAACCAGGAGCTTAAAAGATCAATGGTTTTTCTGAGGATGTTGGTGGCACCTAAAACAGCCGAGGTCTGTAGGCTGCCTAAAACATCAGCCGTTCGAAGTGTTTTTCAGTTGTGCTTCCAAACCACTTGATACTACGCTTAGCGTATCAACTAAGACCGTGATTATTTCGTGATTATTTGTGTTTTAGCCCCGTGTATACGCCTTATCTTCGAGGCCAATGGAGAATAATTGCTCCACTTCTCTTCTCCTTCTCTCTCACATTCCTGTTCAAGGATTTTGAGCAGTCTAGAATCAGCCAGATTTTGAGACCTTGTCATTGACGACCATATCCGAACCATTATGTTCCAATTGCTTGGTCGTTATGAAACTTTCGTCCCACCATACCTCTATATTCTCATTTTCGCTTGTTCTCACTTCACTAGCACACTTCACACCAACCTTCTTACAGACCTCCTTATATATACGGAGCCTCATGCGATCATTTGTTTTGCGGTACTTTGTCTGTCTGTCTGTCTGTCTGTCTGTCTCTCTCTCTCTCTCTCTCTCTCTCTGTGCTAATGCACTACACACTGCTACATGGTACGAAATTGACTCTGAGGTGTTACCACAAATCCTACATTCTGCAGCAACTTCCTCTCGTAGAACCACATTTTTGAACAATCGTGTGTCTAATGCCTGCTCTTGTGCTGCACAAACTAAAGCTTCAGTACTCTTAGCCAGATACCCAGCCCTAAGCCACTGCCATGATCTTTCATAATAATAATAATAATAATAATAATAATAATAATAATAATAATAATAATAATAATAATGCATTCCAATTGTTCGTTTACTTTAGCCACTATCGGAAGTTCCCGATGTAACTTGAAATCTATGACGTAAATACCAAGTATTCATTTGAAACAAATGACGCACACTCTCGTCGTAACGTTACCAGTTAATTTGTTTTCAAACTTATTAAATTTCGATGACTTACCATTTGCGTTTATCATGCGTATATATAGAACAAGAGATGATAAATTAAAGTAAGTGAATTTGTATTACTTGAGAAGTTCAATTGTTTCATGTCCACTCTTATTCTCACAAGAGTACAACCGATCTGAACCTTTACCTTCTTTAAATATATCTTGCCGAACTTTGAAATCTGCGGCAAATGTTCTACGTAAGATTTTATTTAGTGCACAAGAGTAAGACGCTATCGTTCCATTAGCTATGGACGGATAGAAATCTTGCAATTACATCAATTGTAGTGATGAGACGATTCCAATAGTTTTTCGATTCCGATACAATTACCGATTCCGTGCTAAATTTCCGGTTCCGATACAATTACCGATTCCGATTCTGACTTTTTATAAATCTCTAATTATTTAACTATAAGAGTATTGTTCCCCCTGATTTTCGCAGAAACACATGTTAAATTTGCAGAATTTTTCCCAAGCGTCAAAATACCATTTCTGGGGAGTGATCTATGGCTAATTATTTACTGGTAATTTAAAATCAATAAATATTTATTATTGTATCTTTATTACCAGCAATGGAAGATGTTTCTTTAAATAAAATCGAATAAAAAAGACAGTTAAAAGAATCGTGTTGGCACCGGAAAATAGGCATCAATGTTTTCGATTCCAATACCGATTCGGATACCACCAAATCTTCCGATTTTTCCGATTCCCGATTTCGATTAATCGTCCCAACACTAATTATTAGTATCGCCAGCTGGGTTGAATGAACTTCCAACCGCCATAAAATAGCATGCTATAGTTGGGGATTAAAGAAGGGGTACTGTCCGAAATTCCGTGGAGATTTCAAACTTCTACAGAAAGTTTCCAGATTCGACAAGATACACTTAAAACAAGCTTGGAGTTTACATCAACAGTTATTTTGTGGAAATAACATTTCAGATGAGAACGCTAGTCAGAAACACACAAGTAATACAAAGTATTTATACACCCTCAACATTCAGAAACATAAAAAAATAATGACAGAGGATGTGTACTTATTAAACCGGCGTTGATACAATGCACTTAAAACATTTGCTCATACGAACTGTCCGCGAACGAGAGAAAATCTATAGGTTCCAACCCTTATCAAGTAATAAATTAAATGAAGCTTCTGATTTTTTTAAATGAGGATTTGTTATTCGCATTATTAAGATTCGTCGGAGTACTGTTCTCATCTTCAGTGCGATTTTCACTACGTTTCAGTCGATGTGACCTTCAACCTTCTTCTTGTCGAACTCAGAAATGTTTCTGTCGAACTCGGGAATTTGGACGGAATTTCGAGCGGAAGCTTTATTAATTTCACGGGGGTAGCGTGCTCTTGTTCGCAATTAGATTTTCGGTCGCCCACACTGAGGATTGAACATTTAACCTTCAGGAGAATATCACTTTTTACAATTGATTTTTCAAAACAAACTTTTTTCGAAAAATACAATTGCGCATTACTTAGGACCTCCATCTTAGTCATGGCTTACGGAAAAAAACACGCTACCTAAGTAAATAGAGGGTTCCGCTCGAAATTCCGTCCAAATTCCTGAGTTCGACAGAAAAATTCCCTAGTTCGACAAGATACACCTGAAGAGAGTCGGAGGTTACATCTACAGTTGTCCGATGAATCCAAAGAATACGAATAAATTAAATGTCTACACAAATTGTTTCAACATTTGATCATCGATAACAAAAACCAATAACGGATAACGGTTAAAGAAATGTAATAACTGCTAGACGTAAAATTCAGTACAGTACGTAAACTCTCGTTTTGAGGAGGCACCCTGTTAGTATGATGACCACTCTTCACCTCAAAATGAAACCTGGCACCTGATCCTTTGTAAAGATTTCTGTGACAATGTTTAAACTATTTTATCTTTCGAGAATAAATCTTTGTTCCGACGCAATTCTTAACGTGTACAAGAGTTTAAACCATCCTAAGATGAAGTGCTGTTGGCATCGAGGGAGAAGCAGTTCAAAGCATACTTTGTTGCTTTTCGAGAAAAAAAAAAACGGGTTGGGATTCAAGCTCTTCTCACAGAAGAGACGTTACAAATATATTTATTTTCTATCAGTATTTATGTGGAAAGAGCTCGGCTAAGTTTCTATTTCTGCTTTCCCTGTAAAACATTCACAAAACAGTTACATCTTTGTAGGAGGCAGAGAAGAGAGAATGATGGTGTCTGCTTATTTATAGTCAATGTCTATATTTACGGAACATCAGCTCTTTTAAGGAATTAATAGAATAAAAGCAGATATGTACCTTTTTATCTCTTCTTCACATTTCTTGGTCGCGTCGGTTCGTCTGGAACAAAAACAAACTCATAACAACAGCGCAAGCCGCATTCTTTTTACAATTAGTGCTTTATTTGTTTCACGGTCGAATGGCGCGCTCCTTTTCTCTGCTCATCCTTAGAAGGAGGTGGGATTTTATCTTTGATTCTATCTTCTATACATAGCTTCCACGAGAACGTTAAATTTCTACTAAACGTTCAAACTGTGGACTGTAGACGCTCAACTCTCAATAGAACAGATAAGCACAAGTGCGCTGTTTTTATTTTTCTATCTGTGGGTTGTGCTGTCATATTCGTTATCCGACTCGCACCCAAAATACACTCACTGACCTGTCGAACAACACAGGTGCATGGCCTGTAAATGAAAGTCACTGTGTTTGATTTATGTCATTGGTAGCCTTTGTTGACCCCCCCTGCAGTCCTCGGCACAAACATGTTGTCTTTCACAGTGCCGCGTAAACAGCATTATTGACACAAAAGAAAATCCTTCGTGTCGCTACAACTACGATAAAGAAGTTCCCTTACATTTTATATGTGCTTACAACTAAATGAAAATACCATGATCCACCATTATTTCCTTTTGTGGAAGACGATGCCGTGGGGCTGCATTCTTACTTACAATAACGCTGTCGCTTCCAAGTTACTTTAAAAAACATTAAACCGCCCTCTTTACTAATGCAATTCTCCTATAATTCTACCATTCCTACCATCATGACGGTGTCTCGGCGACCATCTGACACACATTAACATTCATCCATGAATAGACATCAGGCCTTGATAAGCGATGAGTTACTATGTAAACATACTTCCATCTGTCAGCTAGTTCTATTAATGATGTATCGTTAGTATAGTTGCCTATATGCTCCAAAGGAGCATAATTACTTGACACTGAAGTGACTAATACAGGAATAAGGCGGGAGCTGCAGTCTATGTCTTAAAATCAGAAACGTGGTTGTTTCCGTACCAATGACATCTATCAGCGTTTTCTTCCCTGCTCCAGATTTTTGTTGAAGTTTTTTTCTCCATGCTTATAGATCAGCTCTCCTAGAACACAATGTTAATGACGGTCGTTTCATGTCTCTTCTCACAAATCGCATTAGATTTGCAGGTGGCTATTTAACCTTTGCCAAGATTTTCTCTTTTCACAATGAACATTCTTTGGAATGAATCCATTCGCCATGCAGTGGACATGAGTGAAACATCATAATCAGTGTAGCTGTGTAATGCCTGTGCGTTATGTTAGAAAGTGATTTTCTTAGTTTATTTCCATATTTATTCAAGATGAACCATTTGAAGTGTATAATATCTATTTCAATCCTATCTTAATTTGTTTGAAAACATAATTATAGTCAGTTTTTCTATCATATAAATTATTCAAAAATATGTTTGTTCACATAGGTTTGTTTTACTATACAAATAGATTCGAAAAAAAAACGTCAAAAATCAAATATATAACCAATAAATGTTATCAAAGACAAGATAATTTACTTTTCTACCTAACTGAATAATTTATTAGTGCTTTTATTTAATGTAAAATGCTTATTCGGCTCGAAAAACATACACTGTTTACCGATGTATTTGAAAAATGCAAATGGCGGCATCTCGCTGTTGAACACGGTAAGTTTGGAAAACGAGCTTAAACAAAATAGAAACTGTTAGAAACTCACTCAATATATGTTATCGTGACATAGGCGGGCATATATTAGGTGGATTTCTGAGAGTATTTTGAATAATTTGTTTGTTTGAACTCATTTTCCAAAATTAACCGTGTTCACCAGCGAGCATGCCGCCATTTTTGTTTTAAAAATATATTGATAAACACTGTATGATCTTCGAACCTATTACACGTTTCAAAGTGAGTAAAACCACTTAAAATTTTTCCAGATATGTAGAAGAGTATTTTATCTTGCCTTAGATAACATTTATTTTAATGGAATACTGCTGCCATATCTGGACAGGAGCTACTAATACCAACCTATCTTGCCCTGACAGAGTACAAAATAGACTTCGTGGCTTAGTGGGGGATGCCCTTTTCTCTACCCTACAACCTCTCTCCCACAGAAGAGACGTTACGAGCCTATCTTTGTTTTATCGTTTTTTCCATGACAGGTGCTCGTCTGAACTCCAATATCTGGTCCCCTCTCGCCAATCCTTCACGAAAAACACCCGTCTAGCTGAATCCACTGTGAACAATTTCCCCCATTCTTTATCTGTGCCTAAATCAAAACGTAGATTCCATGAACAAAGCTTCTTTCTTAGAACTGCACGCCTGTGGAACTTTGTTCCGTCTGCCTGCTTCCCACCTGACTCCAACTTGGGTGTCTTCAAGTCCAACGTTAACAAATTCCTAATGAACTGCCCTCTTAAGTAAACTCTTCAGTAAATCTCCACACTAACGTACTGTATTTGCAATAACCCTTATCCCTGAGTGGCTTCCGGGCCTTGATAAGTGCTGACCACTGTGTACATTTTTTTTTTAATATTTGGTTTTACCCACTTTTTCGAATCTATGTATACATGAACACAAAATCGTTCACATGATATTTAAATATCTACAAGTTGCTATATCCCTGAAAAAAAAATAAGGGGTAAACTTCAAATTCAAAGAGAGAAAATGTTCTCCAGCATCCAGGGATTTATGAATTTAAAGAGTAAGATTTTGGCTAATGGCATGTCGATCCGTATGGTACATGCAGCACGTTGATCAGAGCAAATGCTCTTAAAGTTAACAAGCGCAAGGATAATGGTTCTGGAGTTTGACATATATTGTAAGACCTGCAATATTAGAGACTATTTTGGGGACGCTTTCATCGAAAGAGATATTATGATCGTCTTAACTGCATTGTAATCTGTGATTGTCTAGTGTCCTCTTTTGTGTGCTGATGTGCTGATACATATATTAACAGTTATCGACAAGATTTAAACAAAAACACGAACATTGTTGTCGGTTTGACCATTAGCAAAATACATATCATAGTAGAATCAAGAGGGACGGCAGTACAAATTAGTAACAAAATACAGTACAGTATATAATACACATGTATCTAATAAAAAAAACTCTATAAATAACAGTGTAAGGCGGGAAAAATACCACAACTCGCGACCGTCAAAACTGAAAAAAAACGTATCCAATGACACCGTATCCCGAGGTTCTTATGCACTTCAAATCTTCCTTTTATGTGTCCTCAAACCAAATGTTTTCTCCTATATGAGAAAAGGCAGGATTTTATAGGGATATTTTATTTATTTCTGTTTGGTTTCTTTTTAGAGTTTGCGCATCATATGTACGATTGATTATTACAAAGTCGCGCCGTTTGATCTTCATGGGCGTTAAAGCAAAAAAAGAAAATCACTGCCCGTCCGCTAATCCGTTGCGTATCGAACTGTTATTCCTTGTAACTAAACTGCCGTGTGTCTATATTTATCTTTTCCATTACGTCATTACTACAGGTAGTATAAACATCATTCTTTACGTGCCTCTCTTAATATTATCGTAAGCTTATATTGCATATATCAAGTTATCATTCTTAGAAAGAAAAAAAACGTAAAATATTTATCATACATATTTGTATTCGCTGAAAAAAAAATAGATTGAATAATCATACTAATGGTCGAACAGCACACATTTCAGCATGACAGATTAATAGTCAACAAAACGTGTCATCGATTTCTCTAACAAGCAATTCTTTTGTTTGAATACAACTTCTGAACACACTAACCTAAACCAGAATCAAATAAAAGATATGGCAAGTACTGCTAAAAGAAGGTGTATAATTAGTAGGGCTAGAACAACAAAAAATAGTCTTTTCTTGGTGTTTACACTCGACACAGTTAAACACAGTTAATCATTTGACGCCCGGTATTTGTACTGGGCTGGTCACTGAAGTGTGGTGTCGGCACAGATGCCGCACTCAACTTAATTATCCTTAGTCAATGGAGGGGGAAACCTTTCTACACTAAGGCAATTTTATTTTTGCAGAATGCCCCTTTTGAGGGGAGCTGGTTATCTCCCACATTAAACCGACCTTGTGTCACATTTTGTTTCGTGGGAAGCAAATAAATAACCAGTTAATCAACCGAGAAAAAGCAGTTTTGTTTTTACTACCCGACACAGTAAGACGTAATTAATTAACTAAGAACCACGTTACTCTATATAAAAAGGCATATAAGATATCAACGGATATATACCCAAGAGTCGAAACAATGAGAAAAATATGCTCTTGTCCTAGCCCTAGTAATTAGTAACTTCATAGAGGGAGCACGCCTTAATAGTAAACAACGTCACCATGCCCCTAATATAATTTCGAGTAAGTTTACTTCTTATAAACTTAGCTAATTAATATTGATTTAAAACAAAAATCATATTGCTTTAAAATAGTGTTACGAACTATATGGTTGGAACGGAAAAATAAAAGATTGCAGATGGTTTTTAGAGTCGCGAAAAAAATTATGCGTGGTATTTTATGTCAGAGTTGAAGAATGTTTTTTTTTTGTATGATTCGTTGGCTGATTTTTACACTATTCTCTTACATTGTGTTATATTATAATTGTGTTTGTGTGTCTGTCTGTTTGTCCTTCTATATTTTTCTCAGAAACGACTGTTCTGATCTACCTGATGTTGTATCAAGCTTTGGTATTACAAGCCAAAACCACTATCAATAATTTCCCACACTCTATCTCTGTGCCAAACCTAAATGCAGATTCCTCAAACAACGCTTCTTTCTTAGAATTGCACGCTGTGGACCTTCCTTCCGATTGCCTGCTTTCCAGCTGACTACACTCTGATTGTCTTCAAGTCAAATGTAAACAAATTCTTCATGAACCATCTCCCTAAGTAATTCAATTTACAAAATTCCCTTTACTTAGGTTTAAGCTATAATCACATTGACTATTGTATACCCATATACCCTTCTTTTTAGTGGCCTACGGCCTTTGATAAGTGACGATTCCTGTGTTAAAAAAGTGCAGCGAACTAAATATGATGTTATCCTTTCGATGCCAAGTTAGATATTTATACGTATTAGTAACCACAGTATTCTATTTAAACTCTAATTTTCTCAGAAAATGTTGGGTCGATTTCTCTAAAATTTTGTACTGACCATTTTTATAATAACGTACAACAAAACAAAGAATTGTGTTATTTAATAGATGCAGAGTTAGGGATTAGTGAATATTAATAAATACTAAAAGTTATTGCAAAATTGAGCACTCATGTATATATAGCCAGTACTCAATTACGGATAAAGCACTTATTCAATGCCAGTGGGTTATGACTTCTGCGCGTTTTAACGGCGTAGAAATAAAAAGAAAAAGTCACCTTCTATAATATAAATATCACCTGTATGTTGTATATGTATGTATGTATTTCTGTTTGTATGTCTGCCCAACACTTTCGACAGAGGCGACGGATTTTCACGAGATCACACACGTTTTAAGCTCGACCCTTCGGACGAAAAATATCGAAAATTTGGTTAAAAACCTTTAATCTTTCACCCTCAAGTAGCCACTTTTTTTGCAAGGAGGGGCGTTCTTTTTAGCTGATATTTTCAAAAGTCATCCTCTCTTTTCGATTGACTAGCCTTAATTTAAAGCTTTGTCACTTCCGGTTTTCGATGGACGCAACGATGAATATGTCACGTTCTTTTCCCTTTATTTTCCTCCTTCGCGTTACGGGTTGAAGCCTGCCTGCCTACTAGCATATTTTTTTTGCTCAACATCTCTAAATAACCAGGCAACGCCAGGCACCCAGGGTAGTAACAAAATTCATGGAATATAAAATTAACCAGAAAAGACAATGAATATATGGTTAAATCTCTGAATACATCCCTAAGAAATTCATGAAATTACAACCCATTAAAAGTTAAAATATACAAGTACAGTGTAAGCCGCATATACGATATATCTTCTGTTTAAATGTACGTATGTATGTACCCTTACAACTCACTTATATCCGGGTTACACTTATATCAGGTGTTTTTTAATATCCGGGTTACACAGTACATTAACAACCAGAAACAATCTCTCTTATATGCATTTTCCCTATATTCGGGTATCTTATATCCGCGTTACACTGTATATATTCATATATAAGTCATTGCCTGGACAAGACACTGATGGTCCTAAATATCTATTTTTTTCCTAATCATAACAGAGAAATTGAAGTCGAACGTACTTTAAGACTTTAACTATATTATGTTTTATGAAATCTATGCCATACGTGTATAATACTACATTAGAAAGATTACTAACATTTTAGATTCGACAAAAAAATTAGGACCAAAATAAAACGAAGAGACATAAATTAGGACCAAAATAAAACGAAGAGAGTAACATTGGAAAAATGCATAGCTCTGATCTTAATTCAATGCCCTGCTATGTTGGGGTCTTCCTGCTAGTATTTTATATCAGCAGATTTTTCTTAGGTAAAACCAAGATAAAGTTCCGTCTAGATAGACGTTCATCTAAAAAAAAAAAAAACACACATATAACAGCAACGCGAGTGTGCTTGAGGGATCGATACCTTGACCTATACTAATCCTTATGTAAATAAACGGCTTCAATGTGACTGCGTTTGCAGAAAGGTGGAAAAAGATTATTTTAAAGTTCACGGTTGCAAAAAAAACTTCTAAAACATGATCCTTTACCAACTAAAAAAAGCTAACATTTTCATAATCAACAAAAACGCTAAACGAACGGTAAACATACTACTAGCGCATGCTTTTACAACGGACAAGTACTCGATGCACGTGTGTGGTTTTCTCAGTGAGCGATCCAATTAACACTAAATCATTTCTACGACCATTCGCGATCTGTTTTGGATTCTTTTTCGACGTGGCTTTTCCATCTGTGTCGTTTTCTGTAATGTTGCACCGCCCACTGGTTGTTGATCGAATGTTTAACGTAGCGAATACAACACATAGAACAAACTTATATCGGCTTCACAGGCTTTATTGAGGACAAAAATTTAAATTCGGAATGAAAGGACTATTTTTTTTTCTATTCTGTAATAGAAATCTCACCTATCTGTTTCATGTATGTATGTATGTATACCTAAAACTTTCGACAGAGGCGACGATTATTTACGAGATTAGTATGGTTTTGAAGCTCGACTGTTTGGGCGACAAATATAGAAACATTGGCTAAAACATTAATTCATTTACCCTCAACTGGACACCTCTCTACAAAGAGAGGTCGCTTTTTTCACCGATATTTTCGAACGGCGTCTCATCTTTTCGGCTGACAAGCCTGAATTTAAACCTTTGTCATTTCCTGTTTTGCCATGGACGCAACGACAAAGAAGTCACCTTTTTTTACGTTATTTTCCTCCTTTGCGATACTACACCTTTTTTTTTATTTTGCTCAATACACACCTTCAAATACCCGGGCAACGCCGGGCACCCTGGCTAGTGTAAAATTAAGGCTAAAACAATTCCTTCTAAATTATTTTTCTACTTAGCCTTAAAACTTGTTGGACACATCTAACCTTCAATGCTTGAAACGCTTCGACATTTTGTCTCGTCCTAAATACGTTATGTAATTTACCATGCTATATCATCGACACCTGCTTACAATGAGTTTAGTCGAGGGTGATTAGATTGGAACTTTCCTATCAATCATGCGCGGTGAACTGTCTTTTTTTTTTGGCATCAGGCTCTCCTAGCATGTACACAATGTAACATTCGCCGAAAAAGATACTAGTAAACATAATTCTTATTTTCTGGTTTAGGGTTCCAATATAAAAAGTACAACAACGACAAGGAGTCTGAATAGTTGCTGGAAGTCAGCCTGAGATATTGGATTCCGCAAACGCACAGTTTTAGTATTTTCGTTTAGTTTTAGACGTAGATACAAAATAAAAAATAAAGAGTAAAATGTAAAAAATATAATAAATAAACATGTCTAATAATATTTCTTTTAAGAATGTAACGTAATTCTGTAACCAATACGTTTTAGTCTTATTCACAACAGAAGACAAAGAATAGAAAATAATTCGACTCCTTTTTTTTAAACGACTGTATTTATATTATTTATCTCGCAACATGCGTGACTTCTTGTTACGACTCTCACGTCTCCCACGTTATCATTTTCGCGAATGTTCTCTCAAATGTCATCCACATCTTTTACAATATTGTCTTGCCGAACTTAATCTCGAACGTCATCCATGCCTCTAAGGAGACCACGCTTTTGTTTAGTCTTTTTTTTCTGAAAATGTACATCATTTATCATTTTCTATCGTTCCCATATACGTGTTCGTTACACGAAAAGTCTCCTGTATATGTCATACAAAAACAAGACGAAAAATGAAAATTTTATTGGGGACAATATATATATATATATATATATATATATATATATATATATATATATATATATGTACAGGAATTCCGTTACTAATATATATCTGTTAGAACATTCATTGAATTTCTGAAGCCATTCTATCAAAAATAAATTAATTATTATGTGATAAAGTTTATCATGTTGAAAAATCACGTCACACTCCAATTACCAGATATTCTATAATAAAGTGTATTATCTAATGTTTCTTTAAAACGATTTTATTACCATTTTGACCGAAATAACAATTTACAATTTTGTAATTTAAGCTTTGCTATTAAGGACGTTCTATGTTAGGTTATATGTCATAGTTTAAATGTCGCTTTTTAAACTGAAAAAGGTTATTGTCACGTTATAGTGTTAAATATTAGGAAAATAAGTTAGTAGCAATTAAGTTAGCTGGTGTGTATGTAATCTTGAACTCAATCTGAAAACAGAATCTTCTCAGAGGCAGACAAATTTAAAATTGGTGTATGGAGTAATATTCAAAGGCCGTAGACATAACAGAAAATATTAAATGTTTCAAATCTGTCTCTCGATAAACGTGTACGAAGAAGACAGCGACAAATATATAGAAAAATTGTGATCTAAGTAGAATGTTACTTCGATGTCTGCCACAAAAACAGATATATAAAATAAATAGTAGTTTCTTTGATTTATAGTGGCGCGTTCGAAATTATTATTTGTTTGTTTCTTTCTTTTTGTTTTACGGCATACCAACCCGTTTCATGTAATCTAATGCCAAATTCAGTGATTTCGAAGAACAATATTTTTGATGGAGTATATTTGTTTTTTGTAAGTCGATTTCTATTCAACTCATAGTTGGCACCCTAACAGATGCTATCACTCCGGCTCAGAGTGGACCTGGGAGCAATGGCAATTAATTTAACAGAGTATATTTGTTTGTTGGAAGTCGGTTTCTATTTAACCCATAGTTGGAACCCTAACAGATACTATGACTCCGGCTCCGCATTACGCAAAGCCCGCAAGC
This sequence comes from Euprymna scolopes, assembly GCF_053919585.1. Lineage (NCBI taxonomy): Eukaryota > Metazoa > Mollusca > Cephalopoda > Sepiida > Sepiolidae > Euprymna > Euprymna scolopes. Next base: position 12,039,248 of record NC_136520.1, read on the forward strand.
TGGAGCCTCACCATCGGATATAGTTTAAGGTCATGTCCAGGGCCGCGTTCGAAATGAATGTTTCTGTTTAAGGAAAAATTGCACGATGACAGTAACGTTTTTATTTGAACGTAAATTCAAGACATGATCACCGAATAAGTAGAAAGGCAAGGCATATATAATCAACAGTATTTTTTTTTATATGGCAGGGTGTCTTTTGAAATGAATGTTTTTGTTCATGGCAGACTTGAAGCATGACCCTTAAGTGCAGGATTTTAAACTTTAATTCGAGTCACTATAAATAGAAGTAATTTTGGGTTTGTATTACTGTACACATAGATTCGAAAAAGTTGTCAAAAAACAAATAAATGTTATCAAAAGCAAGATAAGTTACTTTTCTACCTAACTGGATATATTTTTTGTGTTTTT
>NC_136520.1:12044655-12109655 GCF_053919585.1 Euprymna scolopes
TAGTCAACCATATAGGAGCCTATTCGTGACCACACACACATACGCGCGTGCGGGAAGACACACATTCAGCTTTTTATATATATATATATATATATATATATATATATAGATATGTTTGTATATATACATATATATATATATATATATATGTACATCCACTTGCATGCAATTATTTTGAGGTTTGTCTAACTATTTATTACCCATTTAGTTCAGATACACCATTATATACGTATCTATTCAGGTTAGTAACATTATAACTGCCTGAGAAAATCGAATATTTAGAGACTTATGTAATCCATTGTGTTGTCTAGTTATCATGACCTCACTTATCCCCTTTTTTCGATTGTGGGGGGTAGTAGTGCCTATTATAGTTGTTCTAATATTTATGCCTTTGAGTTCCTTAAGTGTATGTGCTCTGAAATGTTTGCAGGATATAGCAGTTTCTTGTTTAATATTTAATAGTTTGTCCTTGTCTTTAAATTTAGTTATCTCAAGTTTTTCTTATAAGCTTAAAGTTTAAAGACAGGGGCAAACTATTAAACATAAAACAAAACCTGCTATATCCTGCGAACATTTCCGAACACAGGCGCTTAAGGAACTCGATAGAAATATGAATAAGAAAAATAACGGAAAATATTAAAATATGTTTATAAATATTCCTTACGTTGATGGAACTCTCTTAAATTGTAAACACAGATGTCCCCCTTCAAATTGAAAACGAGGCTCTCCATTTCAAAATCGCTGTCATTTCTTTTTTAAACCGGGTCGTGAATTAAAAATAAATTACAAACTACTTAAAAATACAAACCAATGAACTTTTCTACCATAATAGTAACTTTAATTGACTATGGTAACATTTATTTCTTGTGTATATATACAGTAGGTTAATTTCACAGTCGGATTTCGGCGCGGTTTGCTTGACCTGGTTAATAGAAATTCTTTTGTGCAGGGCGTTTGCTCAGTTGGTAGAGTGCTTGCCTTGCATGCAAGAGGCTCGGGTTTCGAATCCTGAGTTCGGATGTGTCTTACTGATGAGCCCAAATGAGGGTGAAACTCGAGTCTTGGACTTCCGGTTCTTTGACTGTCATGGCTCTTGTGGGGTGCGACGTTGTTTGCCTGTGGAATTTATTATATATATATATATATATATATATATAATATTTTCTCCTTGTAAGGAAACATCATTTTGTTGGTCACTCTTGCTACGAATGGAAACAAAGTTGATATAAAAAATATATTTTCGCGAAATTACCTTTACTTTCATCATATTTTGCTTAGGGTAAAATTTTTGAATATTAAAACCTATATCTTTACCACCCCCTACTTTTCATAACCTATCAGACTTTCATCAATCACAGTCCATTTTCTGTAGATTGTTTTTGAACTCCGTCAACGACGGCTACTTCTGTTATTATATATATATATATATATATATATATATATATATATATATATATATATATATATATATACACCCACATATCTATATATATATGTATATATGTATATATACACACATATCTATCTATATATCTATCTCTCTCTCTCTATCTCTCTCTATATATATACCCGTTCACATACACTTTTCATGATAAAGCTATGTTCGCGCCTATGTCGGAGCACGTCACTGATGAGATGCAGTACATCGAAACCCACTTTGGGCCTGGCGTTGTCCGTTGTCGATGCAATTGCTCGATTCTATCTAATTCTGGGGTCTAGCTTTATCGTTAAAAGTGCATGTGAACGGGTATTTATATATCTATATATAATCTCCTCTTAATGTCTAATATATATATATATATATATATATATATATGTGTGTGTGTGTGTGTATATATACACACACACACATATATATATATATATATATATATATATATATATATATATATATGATTTTTTTCTTTGATAGTTTTGGTTTCGGTTTTAATTCAGGCTGATGCACCCAAGTCATACTGATACATATATATTTTTTTTATTTTGAAATCCCAACTTTATCATATATGAGAATCGATAGAAAATAGACTCTATATAAATATAAATATATACGAAATCTGCATACATTAAAATATCATATTTAAGCGTGATTTACAACCAGGCTACGCCGGGCGCCCCTGCTAGCTTGGATAAATACGTTTTGCCGTTTTAACAAAAGGGTTACAAAAAGATCAGAGCGTCTCCATTTAATCTGGACATCACAGAATGCTAACATCAATGTATTATATATGAATGAGTCTCCTGTAGAATTGTCACGGGTTTGGCTAGTAGATATACATTTCACAAAGGTAACCTCGCTTCTTTTTTCCAAATCAGGACATTCAGTCCCTTATTATCGTAGTAAAATACAAATTATCATAGATTAAAATCGAAAACTAGACCAAAGGTGAACCAATTAATTAGTAGGGAGGAAAATCTACGACCGGATGATAAGTACGAAATGCTTATATTTTCTATACAGGGTACAACTATAAATTTGTCGCCCTAAAAAAACACTACAGCTTTATTTTAAAACTGTTATTGAAAAAATCAATGATTATGCAGCAGAAATGACATCTATTTAATATAGTCGATTACAGCTTCAATCGACGCCTCGATACGTTTCCGGAACTTAGGGCATGTTTTCCAGAAGCGCCGGTGGGACCGCGGTGAATACTCGGCGGATGTTATCAACATATGACCAAAGAAGCTATCCAGCGCGTTCAGCTCGGGGAGATAGGGGGCCAGTGAGATAAGGTACGAATTAATAGCACCCTTTCTGAAGCTAAGCCTGGGCCACTTTTTGCTTTTGGGCCGACGCCAGGTCATGATGCAGCACCTACGGCATGTCAGCGGCCACCTGATTGCACCAGGGGATCACCGCACTCGTCAACACATCCACGTAAATTTTAATGTTGGCTTTCAAGCCGTCTGCGAAGATGTGAGGTGGCATTATGTGGCTTTCAATTGAAACCACACCAAAGACAATAACTCTGACCAAAAACTTCGGTGCGTTGTACCCGTAGCATTGAACTGCCCGGAGTTGCATTTTGAGGGTGCTGGCAATGGTCCCGTTATCATAACTTGGTTCGGTAGAGCGCATAGATTGTAAAACAGCGAATCTCATCTCTCGATCGTTGAACATTGTGTCACTTTCACCCGCGATGGAAGCCTTCTATCGTTCTAGGAATTTGTAGACAATAGACCAACTAGTAGATAGTCTGCAACAAACAAAGAAAAATGATGTTCATTAAATGGGAATGGAATTATGTCGTCTTTTCTAGAGGGCCAATTTTATCGTTCACACCATAACTAATAGAATCAATTCGTCACACAAAATTTAGCGAGTAAAATATGCGTCCGTCACAGCCCGGCAAAATTATATCAATTGGTAAAAAAGAGGCAAGAAATTTAATTGCATGTAAAACAATCATCGACGATTTTAAATTAACATTGGAAGACCTCCAATATAATATAAATATTAATGTGTGCTTATCTGTATATTTTATATGTGTCTATTTGTATTTTTTATATGAATGTAAACATTTGAATATGAATATGATGTGCTGTCATTTGTATAAGTTTATAAGTATACGCCATTTTTATAAATATATGACGGGTGTATGTTTGTATATGTTTAAATTAATTATAATATTTTATATGAATATGATGTGTGCTTATTTTATATTTTTTCTGAATACAAACATTTTGTATTACTACAATGTGTGTGTTATTTTATATTTTTCCTGAATATAAATATTTTCTATTAATACAATATGTGTGTTTATTTTATATTCTCCTGAATAGAAATATTGTGTATAAATACAATGTGTGTTTATTTTATATTTTTCCTGAATATAAATATTTTGTATTAATACAATATGTGTTTATTTTATATTCTTCTGAATAGAAATATTGTGTATAAATACAATGTGTGTTTATTTAATATTTTTCTCTAAATATATATATTTTGTATTAATACAATGTGTGTGTTTATTTTATATTTTTTATGAATATAAATATTTTGTATTAATACAGTGTGTGTTTATTTAATATGTCTTCTGAATATAAATATTTTGTATTAATACAATGTGTGCATTTATTTTATATTTTTTATGAATTTACATATTGTGTATTATTACAATATGTGTTTATTTTATATTTTCTTCTGAATAAAAATATTTTGTATTTATACAATTAGTGTGTTTATTTTATATTTTTCTCTAAATATAACTATTTTGTATTAATACAATGTGTGTGTTTATTTTATATTTTTTATGAATATAAATACTTTGTATTAATACAATGTGTATTTTTATTTTATATTTTTTTCTGAATATAAATATTTTGTATTAATACAATGTGTGTTTTTATTTAATATTTTTCTCTAAATATAAATATTTTGTATTATTACAATGTGTGTGTTTATCTAATATTTCTTCTGAATATAAATATTTTGTATTAATACAATGTGTGCATTCATTTTATATTTTTTATGAATTTACATATTGTGTATTATTACAATATGTGTTTATTTTATATTTTCTTCTGAATAAAAATATTTTGTATTAATACAATTAGTATGTTTATTTTATATGTTTCTCTAAATATAACTATTTTGTATTAATACAATGTGTGTGTTTATTTTATATTTTTTCTGAATATAAATATTTTGTATTAAAACAATGTGTTTTTATTTTATATTTTTTCTGAATATAAATATTGTGTATGAATACAATGTGTGTGTTTATTTTATATTTTTTATGAATATAAATATTTTGTATTAATACAATGTGTGTGTTTATTTTATATGTTTTATGAATATAAATATTTTGTATTACTACAATGTGTGTGTTTATTTTATATTTTTTCTGAATATAAATATTTTGTATTAATACAATGTGTGTTTATTTTATATTTTTTATGAATATAAATATTTTGTATTAATACAATGTGTGCGTTTATTTCATATTTTTCTTTAAATATTAATATTTTGTATGAATACAATGTGTGCGTTTATTTTATGTTTTCCTCCAAATATAACTATTTTGTATTAATACAATGTGTGTGTTTATTTTATATTTTTCTGAATATAAATATTTTGTACTAATACAATGTGTGTTTATTTTATATGCTTTCTGAATATAAATATTTTGTATTAATACAATGTGTGTTTATTTTGTATTTTTTTCTGAATATAAATATTTTGTATTAATACAATGTGTGCGTTTATTTTATATTTTTTCTGAATATAAATATTTTGTACTAATACAATGTGTGTGTTTATTTTATATTTTTTTCTGAATATAAATATTTTGTACTAATACAATGTGTGTTTATTTTATATTTTTTTCTGAATATAAATATTTTGTACTAATACAATGTGTGTGTTTTTTTACATTTTTTCAGAATATAAATATTTTGTATTAATACAATGTGTGTGTTTATTTTATATTTTTTCTGAATATAAATATTTTGTATTAATACAATGTGTGTTTATTTTATATATTTTTTCTGAATATAAATATTTTCTATGAATACAATGTGTGTGTTTATTTTATATTTTTTATGAATATAAATATTTTTTACTAATACAATGTGTGTGTTTTTTTCATTTTTTTCTGAATATAAATATTTTGTATGAATACAATATGTGTTTATTTTATATTTTCATAAATATAAATATTTTGTATTAATACAATGTGTGTGTTTATTTTATATTTTATAAATATAAATATTTTGTATTAATACAATGTGTGTTTATTTTATATTTTCATAAATATGAATATTTTGTATTAATACAATGTGTGTTTATTTTATATATTTTTCTGAATATAAATATTTTGCATTAATACAATATGTGTTTATTTTATATTTTCATAAATATAAATATTTTATATGAAAATGATGTGTGTTTATTTTATATATTGTCTAAATATAAATAAGTGTATTGATATAATGTGTGTTTATTTTATAGCTTTATAAATAAAATATTTTATATCAATATGATGTATGTTCATGTGATTATTTTCATATATATATGTTGTATTAATACAATCTATGTTTATTTCTATATATTTTATAAATAAATATATTTTATATGATTATATCGTGCGTTTATTTGTATTTTTATGAATATTAATATTTCGTATTAATATGTGTTTTAATTTGTGTATTTTCATTAATATATATATATATATATTTAATGAATATAATGTGTGTTTATATGTGTATTCTTATAAATATAAATATTTGTGTCAATATAATGTGTGTTTATTTTATATTATTATGAAAATAAATATTTAATGTGAATAGTATGTGTGTTTATTCGTATATATTTACATGAATAAATCGCTTACTTCCGGTAATTCTTTATTATTTGTTTTGCTTTTTCTGTTCCACAGATTGCCCGACAGTTACAAACAAGATGGATTACTTGCTTATTAATGATTATCTTACTCTCAGTTAACATACAGCAATTTTTCTCCCATGTTAAGAATGACTGTATTTTTTAGACCATATCTTATCAGCTATCCAGGTGGACAAAAGAATAAAGAATTCAAAACGAGCCGATAATTTAATTTATAAAACTCACTAAATTATGCCCGTGTGTATGTCTGTCAGTTTTTCTGTCTGCCTTCATATATCCTATTTCTTCCAAGACTAACAGTCGCAGAGTACCTCTAGGGGTCTTAAATAATTGGGATTTTTGGGCCCGTGTTTTATTGGCTTTTAGCCGGTTAAAAGAGTGTTTAAGGCATCAAAAACGGTCATAAATTAAAAACTAGCCATACATTTTATGCATTCACCTCCGTTTATATTAACTTGTCCATGTACATGTGACGTTGGTAATGCTAAACGTTTGGTTCGGTTTCGATTTTAGCTGATTGCACCCGAAATCTTTTTCTTTTTTTTACCTTTTAATCACTACTTAATTATAATATATACAAAATCTTGAAAAATTAAAATATCATATTAAAACGTATTTTAAGATCGGGCTAAGCATCCCCCACAAGCTAATCTAATTTATAAAACTGACTGTCGTCTGTCTGTCTCTATCTCTGTCTCTGTGTGTCTGTCTGTCTATCTGTCTCTGTCTCTGTCTCTCTCTCTCTCACTCTCTCTCTCTCTCTCCATATTATCGAATTTTTTTCTCCTGGAAATGAATACCGCAGAGCAGCGATAGGATCCTTAAAAGATTAGGCTTTATGGACTCCTTTTTATGTGGCTTGGGCTGGTTAAAATAGTTTTTAAGGGTCAAAAAGACGTGAAACTTAAGAAAATGTGTTATACATTTTGTACGTTAATCTTAGTTTTTATTAATTTTTGAAATTACGGCACTTAGACAAATTAAAATATATTTTATCGTATTTTACAATCGGCCAAAGCCGCCGAACTAGTCTATACGTCATTGCCGTCAGAAAAGATTAATTAGAATTTAAAAAAAAAAAAGCGAACACTGTGTATATTTCTTTAGTTCACGTTATCTTTATATTTCTTTAGATTCGTTATATTCGGCCATATATATATATATATATATATATATATATATATGTGTGTGTGTGTGTGTGTGTATATGTGTTTATATCCAGACGAAACTCAAATACTAATAGACACACCCTCACAAAGTTGGTGTATTGCTGAAGGGCGTTGCCACAAATTAAATTACATTTACTGCCGTAATTCTATAATTTTTTATAGATATTAATGCAAACAGTGGCGGACCATTATTTTCTACGTCGTTTATGAGTAATAACGCGCAGTTTTTATTAAAAATATAAACTTTTTCCTGTGTATCTTGCTTATTCAAAGTTTAGAAAAGCATCTGGCCTCGTGCGCCGAGGGTAATTGCTTTAATGATTGGGCTACGTTAGCAAATAAGCAGGTTGGAGCTGTGATCGCAAATATGGCTTGTTTCCTGTCGTTGTTGTCGCGTTCTCTAATGTGGACAAAGCGGGGAAGATGGTGGCTTATTGACAATCCAATTGAACCACGAGATGATAGGACACCGAGTTGCACTTTGATGTTTGCGATCTACGAGCTTTAATTAACAAAGGGTCGGCTTTAGTTGGAGGAATGGAGGAAGCTTCCTACCGAACATGGCAATGGAATCAGAAGGTTGGTAAAGGGAGAGAAAAAGGAGAAGTCATCATCATCGTCATTACTGTCGTCGTTGTCGTCGTCGTCGTCGTCGTCGAAGTAGTAATAATCGTAGGGAAAGAAAACGGGCATGATGATGATGACTAAAACCGTTACCACGACTGCGATGATGATGATGATGATGATAATGACGATTATGATGATGATGATGTACATGCAGACGGTGTAAAATAAAGAAAGTAGGATATTTGAGATTAAGATGAAGTGAAAGGCAAAGAATATAAGGAAAACAATGATCATCATCATCAACATGATCGTGATGAGAGTGAAAATGATGATGATGCAGTAAGTGAAAATAAAACAAAAGGAAGGAAGCAAATTGATAATAAGACGCGGATGAGGTAGAAGGAGAAAATAAGATGGTGGTGAAAATGGTGTTGCTGCTCCATCTACTGCTGCTGATGCTGCTGGTAATGATGATGGCGATAGAAAACTATATTAAATATAAGGAAAAATAAGATGTACAAACATGAAAAATTGAGAAGATAATAGAATAAGAAATGCACTAAAAGAAGATAAAGATAGTAGAGAAGACGGGTAAAAATATAAACGAATTTGAAAACTTGGAAAACAAATAGTTTCGGCTGATATAACCTTCGACCTTTTTCAATTGTATCTTGTTGAACTCGAGTATGTTTCTGTCGAACTCATAATCTGCTTGGAATTTCAAATTAAACACTTTATTTAATCAACGGGGTAGTTTACTCTCATTCCCTCAACCATGACCGGAGTCTTTCGTAATTAACAATTACGTTCTGTTTCGCCCACACTGAGAATTGTAACTTCAACCCCCAAAACGATGTGACTTATAACTGCATTTAACATAGTAATTTATGCATTCTGATACTACAACATGAATAATGCTGAACTCATTCCGAATTCATAGGCGTTGGACGTCACTACTAGACCGTTTTTTTTTTCATGAACAACTTTGTAGAATTTCGGAAGCAAATTGTTCCAGGCAAGGCATGAAACCATCTGACGCTGACCTGAAAATATACTATCACGAGTTTTAAAACAAAAAAAACGCAAGTCGACGATTATTTCGATCAAGAAAATAGTAATTTCCCGCTTTATAAAGAATATCGGCCAGTGAATGTGAGAAAAATGGAAAGATTAACGAACCGAAAAATACATACTATATTCGAATTAGCTTATTAAATTCGTAATTTAAAAAGTTTAAAACTTAAATAAAATACTGAATATTACGAATCCAAAAACATATGAAATACAAAGAAATGCAAAGATTTCCTCAAGGTTAATAAATTACAATTCATAAGTTTTACCTGCAAAATATTCCTTACTTTTTTTGTACAGAAAATGAGACTAATAAGTGAGGTGTGCTTGTTTCATGAGAAAATTAAGAACCACTATTCGTTTAGAGATTATATATCCCGCTACGCATTTATGCAGCTTCTTCGAGTCGTCTTACTCTTCACCATTCTTCTCTCTGTATAATTGTTATTTTGTAACATATGGGTTAATGGTTTATCTTTAGTTTTCATATGTAGTCCTTCATAACGGGTGTTTCAATTTCTTCAAGTACTATTACGTTTTGGTGTCCTTCTAACCTTTTTTTATGAGCGACATGTCTAAACTGTTTATTGTGTTAAAGTTTCACATAGAATCTAAAACATAGAGGACGTAATAGTATTTTTTTCTGAACGGGAAAGTTTCATAAATTCATTCGGTTTTTCTTTTTCAAAACAACATAACATCAAGCATCGCTGGTATTTTTATTTTATTTTTTATATATATATATATATATATATATATATATATATATATATATATATATATATATATATATATATATATATGATGGACTCTCCCGTCGATTTCGACGTATGAGGTTCAGACAACCCATATTTCTAAAGCTCATGTATGTTTTTGCCTCTGATGACTTTTTAGTCCATCAAGGGACTTGCAGACAAGGCCACAAATAGAACATGAATGTGGATTTAATGCTGCAGATATTGGTTCGGCTGGTAGTCGTTTTGCTCTTACTCTGTTTTCTTTCAGTTGCCTTAAGCTTTCAGATTGAAACCTCTGGAGACCTTCAAAACACCTTGATCTCCATCCTTTTCGGTCATTCACCTCATCTTCAAGACTCCTGTATGACATGTTCACTGCAGACAAGTTACTCTTCAACTTGTCCTTGTACTTGTCCTTGTAAGCCAAGGCGTCCGACAATTCTTTTGCCACCCTCAAATTGACTGTACATCGCAGTTTTGGAAGTCTGTCATCGGGTATCTTAAATACATGACCAGCCCACCGCAATTGCGATTGAATAAGGAATAATTCAATGCCAGATATTTTGCATTTTGTGAATAATTCGGCATTTGATACCTTCTCGCGGAGGCTAAGACCACATATGGAGCGTAGACAGCTTTTGTGGAAAACGTCCAGCTGATTAATGTGATGTCTGTATGGAGCCCATGACTCAGATCCATAAAGAAGAATGGAAAGAACAACAGCACGGTAGACAAGGATTTTTGTGGCTAGTCGAATATCCCTTTCCTTCCACAAGCGATGGCGGAGATTTCCAAAGGCAAAAGTGGTCTTAGCAATCCTGTTTACAATTTCATCATCAAGAGAACCCCCCTGGTTCACCTTGCTATATATGTGTATATATATGTGTGTATATATATTAAAGCATTTGACTCATGTCCATATAACCTACCTCTAAAGTTAATGTGTTCAGAACAAAATAATGGCGGAGAAATTTGGTAGACTCTGCAATGGTCAACTCTCTCAAGGCTGAATCTTGACAGCCACATTTTTGCCAAAAAACTGAGTAAAAACCTATCCGAATATCCTTTATATAAAATTAAAAATTCTTCTTTTCAATCAAAAAGTTTAATCCATGTCCAAGGACCCTACATCAAAAATTTCAAGCGTTGAGACCCAACATTGGTGGAGGAGTTTGGTAGGGCTTTCAAATGGCAAATCGTTGAACTTTCACCACTTGCCAGAGAAATGTCTGTCTGAAAACAGATCCAAGGGATTTATTTCCTAAATTGAATACCCCTTTATATCAAATTCCGAGTCTGTAGACTGAAAATTGACGGAGTAGTTCAGAAGGGAAATCTACGCACACGCACACACGCACACACACACGAATATACACACACGCGCGTGCGCACACACACACGCATAGACGCACAGATCACACACACACGCATGCACCCCCACACACACATACACACACACGCAGATACCCACACAAACCATTTTACTTATATAGATATGTAGATTTAGTGTATTCATAAAAATATCCTGTTCTGTCATGGAAGAAATATTTGATTCATTCGTACATAAGATAAACTACCATGAACAACCTAACTTCCATTATTTGTTTCTGTTGAAAATGTGTTTCGTTTTTATTTCGATGGCGTGTGAGGCTTTTCGAGGGCTTACGTATTTCTGCGTCGCTAAACACCATTTTCTTTTCAAAATCTCTCCAAGTACCAGCTGATTTTAAGTCAATGTTACAGATTTAATTTTACATGGCACCCAATTATAATTAAAGAATCGTTAACTGTTAAGAAATGCGTCTATTATTTCAAACATTAGTAAAGATATATTTGTTTAAATGGGTCATATGTAATGATACAAACAAGATCTATTTGAGATATGTAGCCATAATAAGTTTGTAAGTTTATCTATCTGTAACAGAGAGCGTGCGAACGCATGGGAAAATATCGCCCGGAGTTGTAAGATAGCTGCCCTTCCCGAATAAAATACTCATGCAGATTAGGAATATTGCGAGAATCAAAAGGAAAAAAAATGACACCACGTGTGGTCAAGAGAGGCAATGTCTGCGTGTAAAATTAAAGGCAAGAAGAAGCTTAATAAAGCCAACGTGACGTAAAAAAACAGAAAAGAGTACGTCGGGCGAGATAGAGGATGGCGAGCGACATTTATGCTTGTGTCGAAGCGAGGAGACAGAAAAGCGGTAATTAACGACTTGTGATAAAAAAAGAAGAAAACGAGCCGGATAAATTAAGTTAACATTAACACAGAACACCTTATCTTTGATTACGCATTTTTATTAGTCAGGATATGTTAAGCATTTTCGAAAACCTCTTTTTTCATTCACGTTCATTCCAAACAAGGCATATTGCTACATGATAAGCTTCTGGGCTTGAACTTTACTACTGACCCGAAATTGAACACGTACATCAGTTGCCAAGGTCGTTGAAAAATGTTAGGATCATTCTACCGCTCCAGAAGGTATCTCACTGCTGATGCAATTCTCTATCTATATACAAAGCAAGTACGTCCAAGGATGGAGTACTGCTGCCATATATGGGCAGGAGCTGCTAAAAACAGCCTATCCTGCCTTGATAGAATACAAAATAGTCTTCCTGGCTTAGTGGGGGATGCCCTTTTGTCTTCCCTATAACCTCTCTCCCATAGGAGAGACGTTACAAGCCTGTCTTTTGTTTTATCGTTACTTACATTGCAAGTGTTCGTCTGAGCTCAATATCTGGTCCCCCCCCTAGGGAATCTTTCACGATAAACACCCGTCTAGCTGAAACCACTGTCAAATGTTTTCCCCACTTTTTATCTGTGCCAAAACCAAAACGTAGATTTCATGAATAAAGCTTCTTTCTTAGAAGTGCACGCCTGTGGGACTCTCTTCCATTTGCCTGTTTCCCATCTAACTAGAATCTGGATGCCTTCAAGTCCAACATAAACAAATTCCTAATGGAGCGCCCCGTTAAATAAGACACTTTATCAAATCTCCAATACTAACGTACTTTACACGCAATAACCTTTATCTTCGAGTGGCTTTCGGGTCTTGAGAAGTGGTGACTTCCTTGTAAAAAATGTATTTATTTATGTTACATATCGAGTGTGTCATACATTTTTTCTGATTACCGTCAGTTGTTAATTCTTATCTGATGCACGTATTGGTGGAACGAAGGATTGAGAAATATGCGGGCACAAGCACAAAGACAAAGAAATTGATTGTTTTATAAAATGCATAATTTAATTTCACTTTAATGATTTACAAAAAGAAAACTAATTTGAAATAAATTAAGTTCACATTAACACAGAACACCTTACCTTTGATTGCGCATCGCTATTATTCAAGATATACTAAGCATTTTCGAAAGCATCCTTTTATACTCACGTTCATTCCAAGCAAGGTATATTGCTATTCAGCCGTAAGAGGCTACTATTTTGGGATCATGCCTTGGAAGGATTAACAAGAATTCGTTTACATTACATTTAAACTCTTGGATATCAGTACAATCAGGAAAGCAGGTAGCAGGGAGAGAATTAAACTTGTTTGTTTTCAATGAAAGAAGCTATTAGAGTAGCACTCTTTCTGGAATTCAGATATCTCGGTGGTGAATGGTGCTTTGCGGTTTTGTCGGGGATTTTGTCAAGGGTGTACAAGTGCGATTTTTAGAGCATATTTCATTAAACGAATTCTAAAACAAGCAGAGGGATACAAGATTACAGCGATTAAACAAGTGTGTTGCTTGGTTGCCAAAGCGCGAGCTATTAGGTCGAAGCCTCTTTTTTTAACCTAATCAAAGAGGATGATACTACTGGTAGATTAACCAGCCAGATTGTAGCAATGACACTTTATGTGTGGGCGAATATTTGCTTTGTAGACGTACATAATACTATTATGTGTTAGCAGTCTTTAAGCATGAGAGGGGAAACACAACTTCCTTGCAGAATCATGCTAAATGCCCTCCATGTATTTGATCCAGTTCCTATTTTCTGTAAATATTTGTACCGATCAAAATATCTTAGTCCAAATGCACATAGCCTTACGTTGTAAAGCAGGATATATTCGAGACGGTTCGGCATAATGAGTTTATACAATCGATCTGTCATAAATGTCGCAACTCTTTTCGCCACGATAAATTCTGACTAAATGGAGATATCTATGGACGGAGTCTCCTAGTAATATTCGTTGACAAGCACAAAATATCTTAGTCCAAAGGAACATAGCCTTACGTTGTAAAGCAGGATATATTCGAGACGGTTGGGCATAATGAGTTTATACAATCGATCTGTCATAAATGTCGCAACTCTTTTCGCCACGATAAATTCTGACTAGATGGAGATATCGAGTGACGGAGTCTCCTAGTAATATTCGTTGACAAGCACAAAGATAAAGAATTTAATTCTATTAATGAATACGAAATTCCTGAAAATACAATTAATTTGAAATAAATTCATTTAACATCAATAGAGAAAACCTGACCTCGAAAGATGTCCAGTTATAATTGAATAAATATTCAAATATGACATGATTCAATTTGTATTAATATTAAATTCGTGTTTTGTTTAAATAACTTTTATGCTAATCAGAAAACAATATTTTAAAGATCTAACTAAAATGCTAGCATATATAGAGAAGTGCGTAGAATTAAACGACGATAAGGCAAAGCTTTTATATTCTTTACAGACCTGACGTGGACGATCATCAGTATATTTATAGCTTATGCCGCTAGAACAGCAGTTCGAATCACTACCACTCTAGACAGTAATTAACTCCTGATGCAATTCAGAACTTATAGAAGCGCCATATTCGTTCTCATGTAGAATATTGCTGCCACGGTTTCAGTTTTCTAAACCATTTTTTTAAGTGAACTGAGAAGGGGATTTAAACGTTCGCTTGGTTTGGTTTAGTTGGTTCTCTTCTACGACATGTCAACCCTTTTCAGGTTACTTAATGCCGAATCCAGTAATTTTGAGTAATTATTTTTTTTACATGGAGGTCACCACTTATCAAGGCCCAGAAGCCACTCGGGGATAAGGGTTATTGCGTGACATTAATCAATAGGATAGTATCGTAATAATTGTCCGCATTGGAAATTCAACAAAGCGTCTTATTTAATGGGCGGTTTGTCAAGAATTTGTTTATATTTGATTTGAAGACACCCAAGTTGTAGTCAGATGGGAAACAGGCAATAGAAAGAGAGTTCTACAGTCGTGCACAGAGTTAGACACCAGGGTCGTTTTTATAAGATGGAGAAAAGAAAAATTAAAGCTGTATCAGTCGTGAAGGAGTTCTCAGCCACTAAGAAATAACAAGAAATTGAAGTGCAGCATCCGATGAAAAGATACTACACATTGATCTTGACCAGAATAATGGTTTAGTTTATAAATAAGTATTTATGTAAACAGAAATGTAGACTAAAAATTCGCTTGGGGTTTAATATAAAATTAATTATTGTGGAGAAGAATATTAAAGATGTTTCACGAAAATAAATTTATTTTGTAATAAATCAATGCAAACGATTGCAGATATCCCAATAAAATTAGCGTGTAATGGCAAATAAAGGCAGTCCCATTGAGGTCCTAGTCTTCTTCGCACTCATGCTGTGAAAATCATTATAGTTATTTCTTTCTCGCCCCTTTACAACTATGTGGTGTGGTTATACCTAACACCGACACTACATGTTTTACACAATCATCAGCCCCACAATTCTCCAGTAAGCAGTGCTGTATACAAATGAAAATAAATCTATGTCGATTGCAATTCATGCCAAGATAATAGGAGAGCAGAAAACCATAATGTATTCACAAATTGGAACGATTTTGATAGTAACCATGTTCAACGTCGCTTAACTATGATTAGGAACATATTAGGTAATCTGCTTATTACATTTTGACTTTGACTTGACTTTAACATAATAGAGGTTTGAGGTCCAGGTTTTGGACCTGTTCATCGTTCCAAGGGGGAAAACTCCTAGAAACCTTTGTGGCATGCGTGGCACAGACACCCAGGATTTTGCACTTCAATTTAGTAAGATGGACAATATAAACTTGCCAGCAATCTCCAATGGGCGTCAAGTCTGCTTTTGAATGCGTTTACCGTTTGTGCTTGTACAACTGCATCTGGGAGATCATTCCATGTGTTGACAACCCTCTGTGAGAAGGTCCCTTTGCGGATATCCAGCCTACGGTGTTTTTTTTTTGTTTATAATTTTGAGGCTGTTTCCCCTGGTTGCGCTTTTTGGGGTGATCTGAAAAGACGGCTTTCTTGTATCATAGATCCCATGGATATACTTGTAGAGATCGATCATATCACCACGATTTCTCAGATGTGTTGTACTAATCGAAGTTACGTGTCAATTGAATCAAGGACCTCCCTGATGAGCTACGAAACAGTACTGTATGTGGATGACTGTATATATATATGGTTTATATTTTTATTTAAAATGATGTGTTTCCCCGTAGTGTTTGTTATAATACGTTTACGTTAATGCGTTGTTCTATATTTGGTCGTTTAATAAAACAATTATTTCTTTTAAAACGTTTAATACAAGATTGAATAAAAGGCGAATGCGCGACATCCTTTTTTTCTTATTCGATTTTCACCCCAAACAAGGCACAGTGCCACTTTAAAGCAGGGGGCTACTATCAGGGACTTAATTAACAGGTCATTATGAAGGGAGATGAGTAGAAAGATGTTTGTTCACATTAAACTTAAACTTCTGCATATCAGTACGGTTAGGAAAGCAGAATCCATGAAGGGACCTCCAAAGACCCGCTGTTCTGGGGAAGAAACTATTGGAGTAAAAGGCTTCTTGCACCTGGGGATCTCTACTATAAAGGGATGATACTTAGTAGCTTGTCGGGTTTGTCGGAGGTAGTTACGTCGGGGAGGTACAAGTATTTGCAGCTCGTCAGAGCATTCGCCATTAAAGTATTGTAGAACAGGCAGAGGGATGCAACATCTCGTCGATGGGATGGATGATTAAGCTCTTTTAAAGAGAATACTACTTAGTTTAGTCACCTACGAGCTGTATACCAATGTAGTTCATCTACCAAATTATAACTTTAAAATAAGTCCAGTGTTAGTTAAGATGCCCGAGACACCAGTTAAGTCTTTGGAGGTCCCTTCCTGGATTCTGCTTTCCTAACCGTACTGATATGTAGAAGTTTAAGTTTAATGTGAACAAACATCTTTCTACTCATCTCCCTTCATAATGACCTGTTAATTAAGTCCCTGATAGTAGCTCCTGCTTTAAAGTTAAATCTATATTACCACCATAAAATCCGACGCTAGACCTAACTTCGGTTGGCGATGGTCCTGCGGCTAACTGTCCATCAATATTCTGACCGCGGCATACCGTCATGGATGATCTGCATTCGTTAGGAGGGCTGTTAGTTCTATGTGTTGAGCCGACTTGCACCATCCTCGGTAAATGTCGGCTCAAACCACTGTATTAGGTTTCTGATCAAAGATATTATTCTCTACAGTGTCTATTACTCTTCCTTCTGTGTCTCTTTTATTAGTCAACAGGTAAAAAGAATGAAACCTACGAATATAAATTATTATGCAAATGATAAAAAAATAGAAAAGTCCCAATATGATTGTTTCTAACATCAGTCATTGTAGAAGAATAACATCTTTTATAAAAAAAAATAAATTATTCATTATAATCCAGAATGCCTTTTGTAGAAGATACTGTTTTATTCCACATAAAATCCTTACTTGAGCACTCGTAAAGGAGGTAAACAAATAACAAGACAATAAAATTGTCGCTTGAGGCCATATTAAAAAAATTAAAAAAAGTACATTTGTAATTGATCACAAGATGATCACACGTAGTCGGTTTGCTGCATTTTTTAAACAATGAAATGCGAACATAAATAAATAAACGCCAGTTCTCCTGTAAACATTACGAATGCTGAAATGCGCACGGATTTAGATTTCTAGCTAGACGACACATAACATTATACTGTTATCGGAAATATTTTTGGAATCCAATTTGGTTATTCCAGCCTTGTTCCCAAGACAGTGTAGAGAAATAGTTATAGGAAAGAGCGGGCAAAATATGATCAACGCAAATTATGTGCAAGACAATAAGACACAATATATATATATATATATATATATATATATATATACTGTGTCCTATTGTCTTCCACAAATATATATATATAGTAACCTACGTACAGTAATGTGTCGCAGCTCACCTTTGCGGCTAGAAAAGCAACTGCCTTAACCCAGAATCGAAACCCGACCGCCCAAATAACAGTCAAGACTTCTCACCATTACGCTATACGGCCCATGGCTTATGAGACATAAATTAACGATGTTTTGACATCGTGTATATATATATATATGACATCGTGTATATATATATATATATTAGTTTTACAGAAGTTCAGAACAACATTGGTACCGTCGGTTTCAAGCCCGAACACAACGGGAAACCGTCAATGGTAACACGTAAATAATGTTCGGGTTACGAGAGCCAAACATCTTTATACTGATAGACTTAAAATTAGTAACAGAGTAGGAATTTTATACAAAAAAACAGTCGTACATTTTGCTTAAAGACCATAAGATAAATTTTGAAAATAAACCTACAACAAGGTTAATTAATCCTACGATACCTGAAATTGGTAAATAAAGTAAAAATATACTAAAAAGGGTTAACTATAAAATTAATTCAACATATAAACTAAATCTATGGATTAATACAGCGGATACCAATAAATGGTTTTTCAATATATAAAATAAAGAGTATTGTACTTTCTTACAATTCGACATTGTGAATTACTATCCCTCCATATCTAAGGAACTTTTCGAAGAGGTGATGGAGTTTCCTAAACTCCTGTCTGATATACAAGACACTGAAATTGAAATTATACGGACATGTAGAAATCCTACATTGATTAGTGGAAATGATCAGTGGTTGAAAAAAGATCAAAATGACCTGTGACATTTCCATGGGGTCTTTGGATTCTGGTGAAATTATAGATTTAGTAGGTCTATTCATACTAAACAACTTAACCTAAGACATTAATGGATGGTGTGTATCGTGATGATGGACTGATGATCATAAAGGAATCCAACGGCCCTAAATGTGAAAGAACCAAAAAGATTATATTAAATGAATTCCGTAAATTTAAGTTAAAATTAGATATTATATCAGATGTTAAAACTGTAAAATTTTTGGATGTGAACTTTGATTTAAGGAAATGCATCTACCAACCATATAGGAAGAGAAACTCAAACCCAATTTATGTACACCCCCTATCAAATCACCCAAAATATATCATTAAGCATATCCCCAAATCCATTAGTAAAAGAATCAGTGACAATTCTTCCAATCTAGAAACGTTTAATAAACATAGATATTTATATAACAGGGGCCTTAAGGATAGTGGGTACAAAAACACGCAAATTGAGTTCATAGAACCAAAACAACCAAACACAAATACAAATAGAAACCATAAAAGAAAAATGCTGTGGTACAATCCCCCTTTTAATCTGAAACTTAAAACAAACCAAGGAATGGACTTCTTAAACTTAATTAAAAAGCACTTCCCTATTAGTAACATACTACATAAAATTTCAATAAAAATACAATAAAACTTAGTTATAGCTGTAATGAAAACCTTGAAAAATTAATTAAAAAACATAATAACAAAATATTAAACAAAAATAGCACACACATTGCTACCATAGGGCGTAACTCTAGAATTAAAGCAAAATGCCCTCTTAAAGGAAATTGTCAAATTACTTCTGTAGCGTACCAAGCAACTATTACTACTAAGGAAAATCCTAACCAAAACAAATATTACATAGAAATGACAAATAACAAATTTAAAGAAAGATTTACCGGTCACAAGTGCTCTTTTTAAAATCATGAGTACAAAAATAGAACTTCTTTGTCTAAATATTACAATGAACTAGTAGAGCAAGGTTTCTCCCCAATAGTAAATTGGAAAATTTTAAAGAAAGCTAAAACATGTTCATCTTTAAACTCACCTTCCTACCTATGTCTTTATGAGAAATTGTTTATACTTACGTTTAGAGAAAGAGATAAATTATTAAATAAGAAGCACGAAAATTCAATTAATTGCAAACATTTTAAAAGCCATCTTTTAAGTAATTTAGCTTAGATATACAATTTAAATAAATTTAAAATTGTCACTGATTTCTATAATATATTAAATACTTTTAATATACTTTCTCCTCGCCTGATTTCATTCTTTACTTCCCCTATCTTATATACCTGTGTGTCTATGTGGATATGTATGTGTCTATGTGTTTATTTTATGATTGCGTTTACTTATGTATATATATATTTATATATATATATATATATATATATATATATATACTTTATTTTGTACACCCTCCTTTGTTGTGCACTCCCCTAATAATGTTTATTCAATCCATTTATATGCATTTATGTGTGTATGCATCTACCTGTACTCTTGTCAAATAATTTTTATTCGTATATATTTATATATGTGTGTTACGTGAATTATACATATTTATGTGTGTATATATATGTGTGTGTCTGGGTTGTTGTATATTAGTATATGACTGTGTGCATATATTTGTGTATTTTTATCTATGTATGCGTATACATAAAATTATATATATATATATATATATATATATATATATATATGTATATATGTATGTCTTTTTGTTCTTTGTGGGTATATTAATATGTATTTTATTATTTTTAATTGTATTACAATCTACCTGTGTGGTGTTACTTTTGAGTATGTTGTCGATTTAATTACTTCTTTTGCCTGAATATATTTATATATTTATATGCAAGTGTACCTGTATCTGTTCTTATTCATACTGTCTTGAATGTGTTAATTGTGATTTAATATGACTTTATATTTATAGTTAACTAGCTTAAACTTTCAACTTAATATTATAGAGTTATACCTTTATATATGTGTATATATATATGTATATATATATGTGTATATGTATGTATATATATACATGTATATATGTATTGTATTCTTTTTATATACATAAATATTAGTAGATTTTTCTAATTATTAGTCTTTTTTACTTTCTTCAATCCCCTTTTATGGCTAAATATGTTATATAAAAAAATAATAAATATTTATTTTATTAGGTCTTATTATTATTATTATTTTTTTTTTATTATTACTATTACTATTATTATTATTATTTTTATTATTACTATTATTATTATTAATAATTTTAATATATTGTTTTATCATTATTTTTATATATTCATTTAATAAATACGTGAAAACTAAAAACATATCATTTAGTACTTAATTAATTGTAGACGTATGTTTAAACTGCATTGATATTACTCGTGGGCGTATGTGAGATGATAAATATGTTGGTTGCTTACATTCGCTGTCACTTTTGACATGCACACTTTTAACGCTAAGATTGTATATTTGTTTGTGTTATAATAACTACACATGAATATAATAAGCTTATACAAATATTACAAAATGAATCCCTTCCTTATATATATATATATATATATATATATATATATATATATATATATGTATATATATACATATATATATATATATATATATATATATATATATAACGCTAAGATTGTACTTTTTGTTTGTCCATAAATTAGTTGACATGCAGATCTTTTCCCTTTCTATATCCGCTCAACATTTGATTGAAACAAATTGCTGTTTGTAGCAGCGGGATGTAAACATGTTTATATAACAATAAACAAGTATATATATATATATATATATATAAATATATATATATATATATATATATATATATATATATATATATATATGCGTGTGTGTGTGTGCGCGTGTGCATAGGTTTATCATTTGCTTCAAACGTACTCGGTTTTTATATACTAATCGTAGTTTTTTTAAAAAAAATTCTCATATATATATATATATATATATATATATTAGATTAAAACCGTTTTTAATTATTTTGAAATATCAAGTTTTCTTTGCTGGTCATTTATTGCTTTTCAAACGGTACCAATTACAATATAGTTCTGTATTGCAACTAACAAGGCCTGTCAACTACGTTATTCTGCATATTTAGTCACGTACTCATCAAATGTTTAACTGAAGGGAAAGTAGAAAAATGCCTTTTTTGACAACTTACAAAGTACATGTAACCGACACGCTTTTCTGAATCTTCTCGTATCGAAGATTATGGCGAAAAAAACAGAGGTATGCATAAAAGCAACCTCTGTCATAGATATGCATCAAGATTTATTTCGTAGAAAATTGTATACAGAATAGTAGTGATTATTCGGAATGTAAATTCTAGGACATAAAATGCTGCTAGCTTTACTGGTACAACTTCCAGCATTCTAGCTCTTCGTACTAAATAGTCATTCTTGTAGAAAATAATTGTGGACCTTCTATTTTTTTCATTTGTCCTACCCTGCATCTATAACATTTATTCATTTATGGTTATATATATATATATATATATATATATATATATATATATATATATATATACATGTATATATGTATATATATACATATATATGTATGTGTATATATATGCAAATATATGTGCATATATATATATGTATATATATATATATATATATATATGTATAATTAAAAGGATATCGAGAGCTGATTTAACATTAGCTCGATATTGATGTTTTTTATATTGAAACATAAATTAATGATAGGACGTTCGAATCTTATTAATCGAAATAAAGTCCATGCAAATCGACACATTTTGTCAACAAGAAACAAGTTTATTTATCCCATTAGTATAGAAATACCGGGTTCTTGAAAACATGAAGTCATCAAAGGCCGATTTGGCATCATCTTTGCTTTTAAAGCATTTTTCATGCGGGAAGTTATTAAGATGCTTTAAAACGTGATAATCGGTGGACGAGACGCCCGGTGAATATGACGTAGCCAAATTCGTTAACGTCAGCAAGTTCAGTTGAACAACATGGGGGCGAGCGTTATCATGGAAGACCATTGGTCCCTTCATATTGACCAATCTCATGCACATACATTTTGAGCTTCTAGTGCATTTCGTCAATTTTTCGGCACTACTTCTCCTCCATAATGGTTTCGCCCGGATTCAAGAAGCTGTGATTGATAAGACCGACCACAGACCACGATTAACCTTTTTGGTGTAATTTCGGCTTCGAGAAGTGTTGTGGAGCTGATCCGGCATCTAACCACTGTGCTGAACATCGCCGGTTTTCGTAGAAAATCCACTTCTCATCATACGTCCCAATTCGCTCGAGCCATGGATCGTTTTGTTTCCGATAACGAGCGTAGAAGATATCTGAAAACGACGATTGTTCTTGATTATTGTAAAATTAGTTCGGCACTCATTTAATCAACTTTTTGGAATTCCCTATTTACTTTAAATAGCGAACGACTCTTGAATGGCTTGCTTCGAGTTCAACAGCCTCGTGTGTTTTTGTGAGGATCGGTTTCAATGAAGGCTAGTCAAATATCCGTTATCAACCGCAGTCAGTCGGCCGAAACCGTCTTCATCATCGAAACTCTCATCACCATTGCGAAATTTCTCGAACCCCGTTGTGCCAAACGTTCATAAGTGGTTCTGGGGTCAAATGTATCATTGATATTACGATTATTGATATTATGATTATTGATTTTTGTAATAATTTCAACTGGAAAAGGAAAATCGTGGGCATTTTAATTTTATGCATTCTTCTCGAAAAGCCTGCTAAAATGAATGTAAAGATTGAGAACTCTAACCAATGACGGAATTTGATAGAGTGAAAAACACGCTTTAAAATGGTTTATAACATAGCTATATATATATATATATATATATATATATATATATATATATATATATATGTATATACATATATCAACGAATTAATTAAAAAATATGAGGTAACATATGGCATATATATATATATATATATATATATATGTATATACTAGCAAAAGTACCCGTCGTTTACTGGGTTCAAAAATAGCCTACAGAAAATGGACTCTGATTTATTAAAGTATGGTAGGTTATGAATAAGTGAGTATTGTAAAGAGATAGCTTCGAATTCGGGGGTATCAAAACCAAGCAAAATATGATGAAAGTAAAAATAAAATATATAAACCCCATAATTTATTACACCATACCTGTTCACACTGAAACGCTTATCACAATATTCTGTGGATCTATATAAAAAAAACATTGTTAAACTTGGTGACATATTTCCATTCAATGGAGGTCAGGCGCGAACGAACACCAAATAATTTTATTATGCCATATTTCTTCAAAATGAAACATAATTATCAAAGTATACTTACGCATATAGATATGAAAAGTCTTTATTAAAGTTTGTGCCTATTTAAATTCTATAGAGGCCAGGCGCGAACGCAGACCCCACTATTTTATTATACTATCACGTATCAAAGTATTATTATGTACATCTATATCAAAAACACTTGTAAACGTTTTTTTTTAATTTTAATTTTTTTTTATTTCCATACTTTGTGGACCTGGCGTATACGCAGACCCCACAATTTTAATGAATCATCATTATGCCAGATCAAACAAACCCCTTGCTGTGTCTCGAAACATCTTCTATCATTATATATGATCAGTTTTCTATAATAGTCAACGATGTAGGAACCTATTTATTCGTGACGAGACATACAGACAGACATTCAGCGATATATATATATATATATATATATATATATATATTGTTTATATTTTTATTTAAAATGATGTGTTTTCACAAAGTGTTTGTTATAATACCTTTATGTTTATTCGTTTTTTTTCTATATCTGGTCGTTTAAATTACAATTGTTGCAAAACAATTATTTCTTTTAAAAACGTTGAATACAAGGTTGAATCAAAAGCGAATGCACACAATCCTTATATTTAAATTAAACCTTGGCACAAAAGCTATTGAAACAACACTATATCAACGAAGCGTTTGGCAAAACACAATAGTAGTTTAAGAAATTTCCTGGCAGCGTGAGAGTATTCGAGGTGATGGGCGGAGTGGTCGGATATTTGATGTTTACAACGATCAATCTCAGTCGAAACCAATTCACGCAGAACTGTCCAGAAACTTGCTTCTGAATGAGACGTTATTCATACTACGATTTCCAGGCACTTACGAGATTTGGAACGACAAAAAACGTGATAAATTTGTGGCTCCGGAAGTTTACGACAACAAAAAGAAACACCGTTATGAAGTGTGTAGAGGGCTAGGATATATATATATATATATATATATATATATATATATATATATATATATATATATATATATATCCTAATCCAGTTACAAAATAAAATAATGAAACGAATGGAATGAAGGAAACAAAGACTGCTGGATAAGATAAACGTGTCGTTTATTTACTGTTGAAAGAATGAATGTTTTAGGCGTTAACCACTGCATGCGTTGAAAAGAAAGGAATGAAGTTGAGGACGAGAAATGGCCGTCTCGCACGTAGAAGGGAAATAGAAAGGGAGGGTTGCCACGTGGAAAATTCTTCAACCCAAGAGCTATGGGCGCCGAACTCGCTGGTTGATGAACCCAGGCAAAAGGGAAGAAAGAGGAAGTTGAATGGTGCTGTTGACTTTTATATCGGGACGAGTGTTCTAACTGCGCATGTCTGGAATTTCTTTTAGGGGAAGTAACGTGTCCCCTGTGTGCGTACATGTGAGGATTTGTGTGCGTACATGTGTGTACGTAAGCGCATGTGTGTATGCACGTGAATGTGAGTGTATATACTGGAACATGAATATATGTACGTGTCTGAGCGTATGTGCGTGCGTACATGTGAGTGTGTGTATTAGGATGTGTATATGCGTGCGTGTGTGTGCGTATGCGCGTGCGTACATGTGGGTGTGTATATGTGAGGAAAAACATGTTCGAACAAGTGTCACTTTCCCTTCTTTTGCGCAATCTTCTCGTCCGGTTTAAGTTTGAGATAAAAAATATTTTTTTTTACTAGAATCGGTGACGTTCATCCCAGTGATTAGATGCCGAGGAAGCCCCACAACAGTCCTTGAAGCCCACAACAGTCCTTGAAGCCCACAACAGTTGCACCAAAAACCGTAATACTAACGGTTTCGTTGGCTCCTACTAGTCTCATTCTTTACAGTTTTTGTTTTAATACAGTCCAAACAATTACGGCGGAGAAGTACTGTCAATAAATGGATAAAATGCACCAAAAACTTCGAAACCAACACTCAGTATAAGTCAATACAACAGGCTTTATCCTCCTCCACAACTATATCGGGTAGCACGTTGCCACTGCGGAAGTTGAACGAATTTTGATATAAAACTTCGCCTCATCCTTCATACTTTCTACTTCTCAGATTTGAACTTATTTTTACAAAACTCTAATCATGCTGTTGTTATTTATATTTCGTGATGCATAGTCGCACATTTATACTTACTTTTCTTTCGCTTAAACCTATCATTTTAATCAAATTTATATTAAATGTTGGCGTAGATTTATGGCACTAAACTAAAAATCATTAAATGTTTTTTTTTTCCTTTTTTGATGTGTGTGTGTGTGTGTAAGGGCGAGTGTTCTGCGTTGCGTGAGTGTATGCGGGGGCATAGGTTTACATCTGTGATTTCTTTTTCACATATGTATGTGTTTGTGTGTTCGTGCACATGTCTGTATGTGTGTTCGTGCGGGTAAGATGAAAAGAGGCAGATAGAAATAGAAGGTCTACTTCGGCACAAGGTCGGCCCCTAGTATAAACATACGTACACACATATACATTCACACATATGCATATATGCATATAAACACATGCGTATCATTGAATAAAATAGAAATAATTCTATAAATTCCTTTCTACAGAACACAACGCCATGAGGTTGCTTCCCAGCTTACTACTATAAGGTCGCTTTCAAGTTTAATGTAAACAAATTACTGAATAATCAGTTAAGTTTTTAGTAATCCAAATTTGCGAAATCACAATGAATATTAACAATAATCAAGCTATCAGACATAGTCAGTCGGTTACTGAGGGTAGCAGAGTTCAGAGATCCAGGGGAACTCGCTTTGTCTTTATTTAAGGCTATAGGATCCAGAGCTTTCTCCCACCAGGATGGGGCGTTATACTGTCGGCCTGCTTCCACGACTTTCTTAGAATGCTTCGACCTACGATTGCCTGACTCTCACCATGACGAGGTGGTGCAACCAGAGAGTCGCAGCAGCAACTTGACAGGCATTTGTCCTTAATCTTAAAGTAATCTTCGAGCCTTCAAGATTTGTGACATTTGATGTAAAAATGAATTGCAAGTAATTAATAACGCGGCATGCATCTCCAAATTTATATGTGCATAGGTGTATGTAAATATATCCTTAACTGCCCTCAGCGATGTAAATATAATGCCTGTAATAATTTGATGAACCTGTAAACAAGCAGAATCGAACGCAGATCTTCAGAAATGCATGAAAGGAGCCATTAGAATTCTCTAATAGAAGCCTCTCAAGTAATACAAAATAAATTCATCTCACTCATCAAAGAGAACATAAAACCTGACAATATGGACATCCGGGAACTTAACAGAAATATGATTGGTTATAGTCAAGATTTACAACATTATTAACTTCCGGTAAATATAATCTATTTTTAATGGAAACGCAGACAAAAAAGTTTTAACATTATCTGAATAAAACGTAACCATTAATCAGAGGAGACAATATTATGTTTGTCGCCGTTGTCCCATGTAGGGAAAATACACCAGAAGTAAAAAAAAAGGAGACAAATTTGACGGCATCCTCACAATTCGACAGGAACAAAGCTATTGTCGAACTGACTGATGAGTGTTTATGCTGGCATATCATAAACCATTAATCGGCCGATTTATTATAATTTCGAAATGTTTTATTATTTTCATCATAATTATCCTCTTTGTTGTGACACGAGAAACATAATTATCTAAAATTCTTTTATAGTTTGGTGAAAGGGAAATGGTTGTCCACTAAAAAGACGAGTCTATCAAATTTAATTAAACGCCTCATTCTCTGCTCCATCGGTAAGTCCGATAAGATCAAAATTATTTCTTCCTCCCGTTGATATCCGGAAAGCCACAAAAATCAAATAGTAAACGGCGAAAAAATACGTCAATTGTATGAAAACCATTACCAAAATACATTACCGTGTATTGATAAAGCTGATAATATATATATATATATATATATATATATATATATATATATACATATATATATATATATATATATATATATATACAGTGATTGTATAGTTTGGTTTTCCAAATGTAGGTAGACAGACACGTACATACATAGATAAATAGATAGATGAATAAATAGACAATTAAAAAAATAAAGGTGCAGATTAGAAAATGATAAAACTGCAAATACATATAAGCAGAACTGTATGTGAATGACTAGACAGACAAACACACACACACATACATATATATCTCTATATATAAAACTGTAATTCTTGGTTCGTTCAAAGTCGATAGAATCATATTTCTACATTACCAATTTAATTAAAATTTTCAGAAAATTTATGTGTAAAGTCAAGGAATGTTTGCATGTTATTAAAATAAATTAAGATCATTAAGATCGCAAATTATAAAAATATATTAAATAAAATAAAAATATTTTTCGTAACTGCGAGACTGTCCGCCATTTCATTTCCAGTGGAAATGAGCCTTTCACGTCATCACACGTTGCCAACTTTCGAATTACAACATTTAACTATCTAATTAATAGATGGGTTAAATAATCCCTATTTTTTAAATTATATATATATATATACATATATATATATATATATATATATATATATTGTACTTTAACATTACAATTGAATTAAAATATATCATAAAACTTTAATTAAACTTGGAAATTCGATTTAAAACATAGCGCGGATCGGTAAGTGCACTAGCACCATTTGTTTATCTTATTTTTTTTTATTTTAAGAGCTTTCCTGGCGAAGCCTACCAAAATAATAAATTTGTCTAATTTTTAATTTCTTATTTTATTGGGGGGGGGGGGAGAATGTAAATATGAAGAATTACTCGACCCTCGAAAATTCTTTTAAAATTAGCACCCTTATAGATTTTCGGGGTCGCTGAAAAGGAAAATAACGTTTATAATTAAGACAAACGAGTAGTTTCCAAGATATGAAGACATGTTAGTTTAAGAAAGTGAAGGATCACTTTTCAATAATAATTTAACGTAAAATGATCACACATTTTGTGGCCACGATTTTTTTTTTTTTTGGGGGGGGCTTTCTTTCTACCCTTGGAAAATCCTTTAAAATTACCCGTTTTAATTGGTTGGAGGAGTGGGGCCGCCAAAACACCCCAAACACACAGAAAAACGCCCCTCTCTCAGGTGGTCAGAAAGTGGGTGTTCATTATGTTAAATTTACATTGAAAAGTGATCACCCCCTTTCGAAAAAGTAATTTCTTCATATCATGAAAACTTTCTTTTTGCGAGGGAAACGGTTTGCAGATTCGTTTTTAGTACACTGAAATCTACAATAAAATTTTTCGTTATATACGAACAC
The DNA here is from genome assembly GCF_053919585.1 of Euprymna scolopes. Classification (NCBI taxonomy): domain Eukaryota; kingdom Metazoa; phylum Mollusca; class Cephalopoda; order Sepiida; family Sepiolidae; genus Euprymna; species Euprymna scolopes. The sequence continues at coordinate 12,074,072 of NC_136520.1, forward strand.
GTGACGGGCCTTAAAGTAAAATAATTCCGGATTTTTGGGGCAGATTTGCCGTTTAGTTGTATAATATCCTCAAACCAGATAATTACAAAGAGACTCTTGAAAGTCGTCACCTGCATCGAGCAAAAGTTTAAAACCACTGATTATATGTCAGCCCACGTCACAGTAAAATATATTGAGTGAGTTCCTAACAGTAATTTGTATAGTTTTTTTTTAGTTTAAACTCATTTTGCCAAAATTTCCCCAAACTTAACGCGTTCGATACAGTCTGCCGCCATTTGTATTTTTCAAATATACTGATAAACACTGCATGTTTTGAACCGATTAAACATTATACATTACATAAAAAACACTGCAATCTTATCCAGTTAGGTAGAACATTTACTTTTCTTGCCTTTAATAATATTTATTTGTTATATATTAATTTTTTGACAAATTCTTTGTATCCGTGTTTAGTAATAGAAACCCTTTTCATTTAATGTAACGTTTAGTCGGCTCGAAAACCAGTGTTTATCGATGTATTTGAAAGATAAAATGGTGGCGGACACTGTTGATTACGTTAAGTTCGAAAAAGTTACTAAAAATTAAAAAAAACTATACAAAATACTGTCGCAAACCCACCGATTATGTCAGCCTATGTCATGGTAACATATATCCGGTGGGGTTTTGACACTGTATTGTATAGTTTTTAGTTTTCAACTTACTTTGCCAAACTTAACGTATTCAACAGAGTCCGCAACCATTTCTGTTTTTCCAGCCGATTAAACATTTTACATTACATAAAAAACACTAAACAATTATGCAGTTATATAGAAACGTAACTTACCTTACCTTTGCTTTCATTTATTTGTTTTTGGACAACTTTTTCGAATCTGTGTATAGTACCCGTCCCCCATCACTCAAATAATTATTACTAACTCACATTTTTGTATACAGAAAACAAAAAAAAAAAAAAACATTTAGCGTTTCAACATTTTTGCAACGTTCAGCTTTATCCACTGATTGTTGGTCGAGCTCAAGCCATGATTGACGGTAATCCGGAGGATCAGGATCCAATTCTGCCATTTGTTTTTATTTTCGCCTTTTTTAAAAAAAAATTTTGGAGTGAATGGCTGTACTAAGAATATAAGAAACATGCATTTTCGTTTTTTATTAGAATTTTCTATTACACCAAATTGAGACACAGTAACGCGTGGCAGGGTAAAACAATATATATATATATATATATATATATATATATATATATATATATACACACACACACACACACACACACATATATATATATATATATTTATATATATATATATATATATATATATATATATATATATATATATATATATATATATATATATATATGTAAACAAACAGTGGGCTTCGCTTAATCGCTTCAATACGCGTCGGATGAAAATATATTTACAAAGTGCTCCACGAATATAAACTTGGAGTATGCATTAAAGATTGTAAATAAAACTATGTCACATTCGTACGGAAATTGATGCGAATAATTTTTTTTTATTAATTTCGTATTTCAATTAATTTTCTCATTATTCTGGCTATATAATTTTGATTGGTGGGCAGGTTTGAAATAATGTGTAAAATTAATCTATATTTTTAATTGCTACGTGTTTTACATTTACCAATAAAGAGACACAATTTTAAATAGCGCAAAACTGATGATCATCCATATATTTTTATGGAGTTATACTAAGCTGTGTTGTTTGAATTGGACAATTTTTAGCAAAAATCTGGAAAATTTGATTTTGTAAGATTTTAATCGTGAGCAAGAAAATAACAAACACTTAAAATAATATAATTAAATAAATATAGTTAATATGTATTTATATAGGTAGTGTATTATCTATGTAAATAGTAAATCAGTGATTTTGCGTTACGAAAAAGAAGGAATAAAGTGTAAGATTATCAACATCATGTAATCGTAAATATAGACTTTTGTCATGTCTCTCTCTCTATCTATCTATCTCTCTCTCTCTCTATATATATACATATATATATACATATATATATGTGCATATAAATAAATATGTGTATATATATATATATATATATATATATATATATATATATATTACTCGCTACTTAATTTAGCTGAAAAAATGCGAAGCTCGCGGTTTGTTTACAAACAAACGTTGAGCCCTCTACGAGTGGCGGACGGATGTTTATTTAAATAGACATTCGGACAGTTTATTTTCGGCCACCGATTCCGTAGTCAGGGGGTAGGACTGCCGACTGTCATCACGACGGTTCTAGGTTCGATCCTCGGCTTGGGAGAGGTGTTAGTCTAGCGGCACTGATGAGTTGTGAAACAACGAAACAGGTCTGTATGTCGATGACTAAAATATATTATATATATATATATATATATATATATATATATATATATATATATATATAAGTCCTGGATATGACCTTAAACTATATCCAGTGGTGAGGCCCAAGCTTACAGGTTTTGGGGAATGTGGAGCCACCCTTTAATCACCATTGCTCCCAGGTCCACTCTGACCCGGAGTGGTAGTACCTGTAAGGGTCCTAACTATGGGTTAAATAGAAACTGACTTGAAAACAGCAAATATATTCTATTAAATATTTGTGGAAAAACTTTGGATTCGCCATTAAATAACCTTAAAAGGGTTGATATGTCGTAAAACAAAAACAACCAACCAACCATATATATATATATATATATATATATATATATATATATATATATATATATACATAAACAATCGATGTGTGCGTAAACATTAAACTTCTAAACTCTTAAATTACTGTTCACATTGTTCACATAATATTGAAATTAACAGGAAATAGCAATAATACAAAAAGGATGGTTCACAACGAGAAAAAAACATTTGTTTGTACGTAAAAATAACGCGTAAGTGCATAGGTGTATCACAAAAGAGAGTACACTCTCACATTTTTTTTTCATTTTTTTTTTATTCAATTTTCACCCCAAACAAGGCACAGTGCCAATTTGAAGCAGGGGCTACTATCAGGGACTTAATTAGCGGGGTCATTATGAAGGGAGATGAGTAGAAAGATGTTTGTTGACATTACACTTGAACTTCTGCATATCAGTGCAGTTGGGAAAGCAGAATCCCGGAAGGGAGTTCCAAAGACCCACAGTTCTGAGGAAGAAACTATTGGAGTAAAAGGCTTTCTTGCACCTAGGGATCTCTACTGTAAATGGATGAGACTTAGTAGCTTGTCGGCTTTGTCGGGGGTAGTTACTTCGGGGAGGTACAAGTGTTTGCAGTTCGTCAGAGCATTCACCATTGAAGTATTTGTAGAACAGGCAGAGGGATGCAACATCTCGTCGAAAGACAGAGGCTGAAGCCTAGATGACAGTTCAGGACCTATCAGGTTGGCGACTCTCTTTTGAACCCTGTCCAGGAGCGAGAGACAAGAAGCAGATGCACCAGGTCAGATGTGACAACAGTACTCCATACATGGGCGAATGGTTGCCTTATAGAGGTATAGGATACTGTCAGGCGTAAGTAGTTTTCTAGCACGGTAGAGGGAGCCAACCTTCCTTGCAGCAGCCTTGGCAATGCTCTCAATGTATCTATTCCAGTTCATATTCCCTGTAATCGTTAGGCCGAGGAGTTTAAAAGAAGTACTTTCAGGTAATGTGTTCTTGGCCATTGCTATTGGTGGTAGAGAAGGTTTCTTGTAGTTATTGAAGGAAACAAGCTTAGTCTTAGCAGCATTGAATGTGACCAACCATTTTTGTCCCCATTCCACTACGGATTGGAGGTAGTCCTCTAGTGTTTCTGCCATTTCCTTGGAGGTGTGTTCATTTGTTTTCCCCTCATATATGTTGTAGAGAGTGGTGTCATCGGCAAATATACCCATCCCCGAAACAATTTTATCAGGGAGGTCGTTTATGAATGTCAGGAATAATAGAGGTCCAAGGATAGACCCCTGAGGTACTCCCGCATTTATGTCGTATTGTTTGGATGTACGACCGTCGAGGACAACATTGATTTTTCTATTACTTAAGAAGGATTTAATTACATTATGAATTCTTCCAGTGATTCCATATGATCTAATTTTCCTTAGAAGACCATCATGCCATACCCTGTCAAAAGCCTTAGATATATCGAGGGCCACCGCTCTACCCTCCCCTGTTTTATCCAATGAACGGTATATACGTTCAGAAACTACAGTTAAGGTATCTACTGTTGAACGGGCTTGCCTGAATCCATATTGTTTGTCAGTCAGGAGTTTAGCAGCTGTTAGGTGCTGGACTAGGGCTTGATTAACTAAGGACTCAAATATTTTGGCGAAAAGCGGGAGGAGGCTAATGGGGCGATAATTTAGCGGGTCAGTTCTTTCACCAGAATTCTTGAAGACTGGTACCACAGAGGCGGTTTTCCAGCAGTCGGGAAAACAAGATTCGTTAAGGCATTTATAGTAAAGTTTGGACAGGACTGGAGCAACCTCGGCAGAGCATTTTTTTAATAGCACAGCCGGGATGAGATCTGGTCCACACGCTTTTGAGGTGTCTAGGTTTTTTATAATAGCATATACCTGAGAAGGGGTGATTTTCAAATCGTCTAGTGAGGCGTATGTTCGCAGAGGAAAATCAGGGAGTGAGTGGTGTACCGAGTTTAGTGTGGAGTTTGAGGCAAACCGACTGGCAAGCAGATTAGCCTTGTCAGTTGCCGTGCAAGCAAACTTATGATCGTTTGATAGTGGGGGAATAGTTGACTGTCCATTATTTACTACGCTGTTGTAGATTTTCCAAAAATCCCGGGTTCCTAATTTCTGTGCTTCGATGCGTTTTCTGGTGGTTTCAGAGTAATCTGTCTTAGCTGTCTCTATCACTCTCTTACAATTATTTCTAGCTTCTATAAACTTCTGTTTATTTGAACTGGACTTCTGTCGGTTGAATCTGCGGAATGCATGCTGCCTTTGACAAATGGCAGCTGCACAAGCAGAAGTAAACCATTGGGGGGAGTGGGGTTTGCTATTGAATTTCCGTGCGGGAACATGTGCTTCAATAGCAGTTTTGAACCATTCAGTGGTCTCATTTGCACACTGTTCCGCTGGAAGAGTGAAGATATTTTGCCATGGGGCATCTCTGATGAGCTTCCTGATGGCTTCCCAATCAGCCTTTTTGTAATACCTCGTTGTTTTGAGTAGTGGGTCTTCAGTTTTAGGGCGAGAATTTAGGCTGATTTCTACCATTATCACAGCGTGATCAGCATTCCCGAGTGGGCTGTGGGCATTTGTTGTACAGTCATTGGGGACCGTTGTCAGAAAGAGATCTAGAAGTGAGGCATGTTGATCTTGCTGGTCTGGGAAACGTGTCGGAAATGTAACCAACTGAGATAGGGAATGGGATATAGAGAAGCTATGTGTTGCGCTACCAGCTACGTCTTTGTGATTAGAGAATCCTAGCCAGTTACTGTGGTGGACATTGAAGTCACCAAATACATGTATTTGTGCGCTAGTATCGAGAGAGAGAGAGAGTGCTATATCTATGCTTTCTTCAAATATTTAAGTATATCTCTTTATGAGACAACACTGTAAAAAATGATTGTTTAACACAATGAAAAATGTTTGGCTGCATCATATATAACAGAGTTAATTCATTTTCCTCTCAAAATAACTCAAAATATAGCCATTAAAACCTTAATCCCACGCAACAAAATTCAGCACAACCCTTACGAAAAGTTTTCGATATTTACATAAAACATGTCAACTTTCAATATTTTGTGTAGCCACCATCATTCATCATAATCGAAAACTGTCTTTACTCTCCTAGTCATGGAGTTTACCAGAGGTTTACATGTAGTCACTGGAATGCTCTTTCACTCTTCAATTACGACGTCGTGGAGCTGGCGGATATTTGAAACTTTGCGCACATCAACCTTCTACTTAAGTATACCCCAAAGATTTTCTATTATGTTCAAATCTGGAGACATGTTTGGCCAGTCCATCACTTTTATTGTCAGCCTTTTCATTAAAGCAGTGGTTGTTTTGATTTGTGTTTTGCGTTATTGCCATGCTGAAACACTGCTATGCGATCAAGTTTCTGAGGGGTCGTTTTCAGCTACAGTATTTGACAGTACATGTTGGAGTTCACGTTTCCCTCAATGAAATGTAACCGTCCAATACCTGCAGCACTCCTGCAGCTCCAGACCATGATATTCTGACTACTATGCTTCACTGTAGGCATTACACACTTATCTTTGTACTCCTCATCTGGTCACTGCCACACATGCTTAAGGCCATCCGAACCAAACAACTTAAAGTTTGTCTTCTACGATGATAGGACATGGTTCCAGTAATCTGTAGGCTTTGTAAACTGTTTGAGGGCTTTCTTGTGTACGTCCTTCACAAGATTCTTCCTCCTGGAGGGAAAGCCATGCAAATCAATTTGAGGGTGAACTGACTTTTCTGATACACTGTATATCGGCCAATTCAAATACGAAATTTACATTTTAACTGGCCGACATGTTTTTATTTTATGCTATGTATGCTCAAATTCAGTTTTGTTTAATCTTTTATATTAAGCCTTTATTCTCTCTCTCTCTCTCTCTCTCTCTCTCTCTATATATATATATATATATATATATATATATATATATATAACAACATGCGTGGATAACGCTTTTTTTTACACGGTGGTTACCACTTATCCAGGCCCGGAAGCCACTCAGGGATAAGGGTTATTGCAAGTAAATTACGTTATTGTGGAGATTTGATGAAGTGTTTACTTAAGGGGGCGGTTCATTAGGAATTTGTTAACGTTGGACTTGAAGACATCCAAGTTGTAGTCAGGTGGGAAGCAGGCAGACGGAACAGAGTTCGACAGGCGTGCAGTTCTAAGAAATAAGTTTTGTTCATTGAATCCACGTTTTGTAATTAGGCACAAATAAAGAGTGGGGGAAATTTTTCACCGTGGATTCAGCTAGACGGGTGTTTTTCGTGAAAGATTGGCGAGGGGGGACCAGAGATTGGAGTTCAGACGAGCACCTGCCATGGGAATAACGCTAAAACATGGATAGGCTCGCAACATCTCTTCTGTGGGAGAGAGGTTGCAGGTTAGAGAAAAGGCAATCCCCAACTAAGCCACGCAGTCTAGTTTGTACTCTGTCAAGGCAGTATAGGCTGTTTTTAGCAGCTCCGGCCCAGATATGGCAGCAGTATTCCATCCAAACGCTGTTTGTAACGTTAAACGTTTCATTTTATTATAGATGATAATGATGATGATGATGATGGTGCAAAGTTCGGTTTTTCTATTTTAAATAATGCCACTGTATAAATGAATAAAAGAATTGCATACATTTAAATGTATTTAAACGCATTTTACGGTAGCAAAAATACAAAATGTTTATTTAGATCCTTGAATATTCAAACTTTGCTGTACTTGGCTGCACACGTTAAATAACATTCCTACCATAACATTCCTACCATAACATTCCTACGATAACATTTCTACCGTTATTTTAAAGTATTTATTGAGTAAGTAAATATAATTTAATTTAATGACATTTTTAAATATTACACAGCTCCAACTGAAATACAATTTTTTCGGATAACCCTAACCCTAACCCTTATCTCTGAGTGACCTTCGGGCCTTGATAAGTGGTGATCCCCATGGAAAAAATTCTTTCGGATAATTATTGGATATATTATTTAATTAATTGGAATGCTTATTTAGATGAGTATTATTTATTCATTTATTTATTGCTGGATATTATTTGATATTCAACAAATTTTGATTCATGTGAATTCCATTGTTTCTGATCACAATTTAAAGTAAACATTGGATACTTTAAATGACCTCATGTACTCTTCTTCCACATTTCATATCATATTTCATTACAGTAACAATAAAAAACAAAAACAAAAAAATGTATTCACCATCGAACCTCTATCAGACGAAAATTGGCCCAAAACCTTAAATTTTCGTCTGTCATTATTTACAAGTTAAAAAGAAAACGCCACAGAACTTAAATCAAATTGAAATGAAATTTTGACATAAAGCAATTAATTATTCGATTATCCTTTTAAAACAAAATTCAATAAAAAATTTACATATTCTCAAAAACAGTAAATTTTATAAGGTTATGTTCATTCACTTCGCATCGGTAAAACGTCCAAGGACAATAACCAAATCTTTGTTAAAGCATGAGTATATTCGTTTTACATTGTATGCGAAATCATTTTACAGCAAAACTTAACATTATTAATACTCAATTATGATATGAGTCCAAACTGCCCTTAAAATGAGAAAAAAACAAATCATAGATAGGTCCGACAAATCGTTATTGTCTGGAAAAAAGTTATGTATATGTAATTCAAAATACTTCTGTTCTTGGAATCAGAATGTCGATGATGTTCAATATTTTTATTTCCATTTACAATGTGATGAAAAATGCAGCACTTCTGTAGTAGTGCGTGGTACCCACGTGTTTAAATTTCAGTTTGGAGAACAGTTTTATGAAATTTATTAGATGATCAGTCTATAGTACTTTTTTTTTTCAAATCATGACATTTTAATTGACAATGGTTCAATAGTATTAAATAAATTTCTTCGGTTGCACAAATACAATGGTTTATTATACATTGTTTATAATAATATGAATAGTAATTTGAATTAGTCACTTGCTGACAAATTTTTCCAAGATAAAGCTAAAAATTCCCACGATCTAGGACGCCTTTGTGAAAAAGCATCCTGGTCTCTACAAATGATGTTCTTAGTATGACCAATTATAAACTTTCTCCAAGAGTTGCCATCGTTAGAACGTACTTATCAGTTGATTAGTTGTGTTTACATAAATATGAGGCAGCAGAATTTCCTGCAAATTTTTACAACACCTTAAATTACCACATAATAATATGACTTAATTTATTTGTGTTTCATTTAATTAATTGGATAATACTGTATGGGGGGCAGAACATTCAAATATTCCAACTACACCCTAGCAACGTCGAGTACTTCAGCTAGAGTTTATATATATATATATATATATATATATATATATATATATATATATATATATATATATATATATATATATATATATATGGTTTTTATGCAAGTTTAGGTATTAGGAGGAGAACAGAAACGCTTTTAAAATGTGACCTCCCGCTTCTAATGGCTGGACTTCTTGATCAGGGCTTAACAAAGATCAGCATACAAAACGAAAAATTACCGCCTTTTCATTCACCGCTTGGTCCGTCATGGCAAATTATGCATACAGGCTCCACGTGCTTCGATGCATTTGACGCCATCTTGTCAAGCGCATCTTCTTCTTTTCCGGCCTTTTTCGGTTTATTGTTTGCGAGTTGATGTTGTTTATCTTCCCCGTCCGACGTCATCATCTCGTTATATTCTTTAGACATTCATCGACATTTGCCTTTTGTTTTTATCCCTCTATGTTATTTTGCTTTCGCCATCGTCTATGCGCACCATCTTTGTATACGTGTATTCTTATGTAAACTTCATTCTGGATATTAAAGCCTCTATATATACATTATATCATATTAAGTCGTCTTTATGTAGATGTTATGTGATGCACGATCTGTGTTATGGAGACGTTATGATATATCTCATTTATATAGCCGTTATGCGTCTTTTAATAGGCGTTACATGATAACTCTTTGCAAATAGCTTTGCATTAAATTACACTCTTTCGTTCAGGGCAGCCCACCTCCATTATTTGCATCTGCTCTTGAAACATTTGTGCAAAGTAGCTATACAAGGTACTTTCAATAAGTTTCACCACTGTTTTTTTTTTACATGCATTTAAAAGTGTGGTAGACAATTGAAAATCCAGTATGTTATTGCTATAAATCTCATGAGGTGACTGGGAATTCTTATGATGCCAGATTACAAATGAACAACTAGAACAAAAAAAAAATAATATATCCTACTAAAGCTTGATTTCACAGCTGGTGAATTTCTAAATTGCAATCAAGATGTAAGGACGCTTTAAAAACGATATGAAATAAAATTCTGTATTAAACACGAAAAAATTCCAGAGAAACGAACGGAATACTTCAGATTGCTTTCGGGACATTTTGCCTGAAACGGTCATCAGTTTTTTTAAGTAGCATAAGAGATCTGAGGAAGGAAGTATACCTGTAAGTGATGATGAAAGATGTCGGACGAATAAGGATGTCAGAACACCAGAGTTCATTGGCTAAATCAGTTATTTCACAGATAAGGACATCTGTGGGTCTATCGAGAGATGAAATGTTCAGTTTGATATCAGTGTGGGAATTGCATGCACAAGTATTTTAAAGGACCTGAAGGTAAACTCTATTTGCGGGAAATTTGTCCGAAGGATGCTAAGAGTAAATTTGTCAAAAATTGAAAAATAACATGATACCTTCAATTATTGATGTTTGGTAATCTTCGCTTAAAGCTTGATCTACTGGTATGATCCAGAGACAACGAGACAGGGTTGATGACCTCTTTTTACCAGCATGGGCATTCGCTACATTCAATGGGTTCCCACTAACAGACAGTTAACAAAGATATATATTATGTTGATGTTTTCAGAGAATTCACGAAGCGATTTCACCGAAAGAGGGCAACGCTCTTCAAATCTGGTCAGTGGAATTTCTATTATTGCAATGCATCAGCCTACAACTCCACTCTTGTCACAGACTATTTGACCAAGATGGGCATTAAGTCAGTTTCACAGGCTCCCGTAGTCCAGAAATCGTTCCGTGTCACGTTATCTTATTTCCTAGGCTCAAGGACCACCTTAGAAGCTGTCGTCATGCGACAAGGGGAGATAATCATGTGACGAGGCTTATTGACACACGCACAGAGTAGAATTTCCACGGGACCTTTCTAACGGTATTGTTACAACATGTGTGCTGCAGGGGAAGTTTATTATTTCGAAGGAGACTTGAATGTCATGTGCTTAATATCAATAAAAGTGCGCACAGGAAATACGTCTGAAAACTTATGCGTAATGTTGCCAAAGTATCAGAAATATTGATTCCGTTAAAGCAACTGGTCTGCACTGCATTCTGATCATAGTTTTCAAAAAGCTTCCACCGAATTTAGTTTTCATATTTACAAAAATATATAAATGTTTACTTAAGGCCAAGTGCTTCTCGGCAAATGGGAACACTTAATCGAAGTGGCATTTATTTATAAATTTTAGGGAACGGTCATCTGCCTCTCAGAACAATCTCCTGTGCATCCTCAGTAAGTGAGTGGAATCCATGCTAAATTAAACTATCACAGCAACAATATCCGGCTGACTTACATACAATATTGTTGTCATCCGGTTTCGTCAATAACTTATGTATTTAATGTTATAGGTCAAAGGATTTGTGAATCTTTTGATGTAGATTTCGTTGTTTTGATCGAAGGTTCTTAACATGTTTTTTTTTATAAGGTATGCTATATTAGCCTATTCACAAGATTTCTTGTTAAGGAATACCAGGAAATGTCATCTCAATTATAAGATTATTTCTTTTTATTCTGAATACTTAGTAATCAGAAGTATTAACGCTGCTATCCTTAAAGCTTCATCCTGAACCAAATTTGCTTCATGATTTTCATCAATGATCTCCAAAATCACATTTTTAGTTCATTCGTGTACATTTATGAGGGCGGCACTACTATTAATATCAACACTTCAATGACCTGAAATTACCAAGGTATTTCTTATTCTTTCTATTTCGAATTCAGCACGTTGGGGAGAATATGTCACACGTGATAATCCTCCACCGGTATTTTTTTGGTGCTAATTTTTTTTTTATTATAATTCTTTATTTGACTAATATAATATATTTTTATTATAATTTATTATTTGACTTAGTTTTTGTCTAATATAATATTTATTTCAGTCAGTCGTTAAATGCAAACATATCTAGAATACCCCCTAAGTAAACTATAGAAGAAAAAACAGTTCCCTTGTTTTAGAAGTATGGCGTTATTTTCTCTATAAATATAAACGAAATCTTCCTCCATCTCACTGTCAGCTTCCCATTCCTCCCTCAGTGTTCCATAAGCACCGACCCCCGACAAGCATGAGTTTGATGAATGGAAACCTGCAATGCGTTGGAGGTGTCTCTTGGATAAGTAGAAAAATGTTTAATACCTTTAAACGGCAATTACAGTAACGTATTCCATTTTTTTTACTGTAACCAAACGCCGCTTTTGTATGTGCTCGTTTTCAATCGGCATGTTTGGGGAGAATACCTCAAAACGGGATAATCACTCACCGGTATTTTTTGGTACTAAATTCTTTTTATTATAATTCTTTATTTAACTTAATTTCTGTCTAATATATTTATTTCAGTCAGGCGATAAATGCAAATGTATCTAGAATATCCTCCCCAAAAAAGAAAGAAGAAAACAAAAAGATGTCCTTGTTTTAGGATTATTGCTTTATTTTCTAAAGAAGAAAAAGAAAGAAAAAATGGTAACTATAACTGACGGCATCACGTCGAATCCACAACATAAATCCATTCGTAAATATGGGGGGTGTATTCAAATATCTTTAATTTCGAATTACAGCTATGGAATTATACTAAGTAAACATAAATAGTCCTTGTACATTTTTAATGAAGACTAGACAACCTATTGTGGATGCGTTATCGGCAGCTCTCGTTACTCTCGCGGCTCCTTATTTGTCCTTCAGTCCTCATTTTTTCAAGAAGGAAAGGCTGTTTATTAGGTTTGCAGTATTTTGTGTGAGCAGTTGCCAGAGATGTTGGAAACTCTGTTCCTTTGTCTATCCTTGTGGCCATGTCACTAATAAAGGTGATGAAGGTAAACGTTTCAACTGGGCTGACATTATCCGCCTGATAGTCAGGGACCCGAACATTGTTTAAACCCCTAAGGACGCTGTCCTATCAGCAGGTGCAACATACTGGGGCTGCTGTATTGCCATTTGGTGGATGGGTTCTGAACCATGCAGTAGCTTCTGGTGGGGCCTCCCGATGCCATATTAGAGGGTAATTGTTACGGTTCTACCTAATCATGTGTTACAAAATAAAGAAAATATATTTTCTTTTTCTCTTACCATCCCTCTCTGCAAATCTCCCAAATCCCAATCATAAAAAGTTTTCCAGAAAAATACTCGATTAAACCCAAATTTCCAACTTCCAACGCAGACCTCCACTACCATGTATCTTTCTCCAACATCAGGGGTCTACGTTCCAACCTTCCAGAGGTTCAAACCCTATTACAGAAGAGTAAGCCATACCTAGTATTCCTAAGCGAAACTGGCATTGGACCGACTTAATTCCTAGATGAGTTCGTAATTAAAGAATACTTGTGGCATGGAGTATATGCCTACATAAAATACGACTTTCCATGTGGTAGGGGCATCTCTAAAGAAGATCCTAATTTACATTACATGTGCTTCAGGGTTGCACCTGCTCCCTGCTCACACTACTGCGTTTGTATTTACACTCTATCGCCCCCACAACAGTGTAATTTCTTTAATAGCATAACTGAGAAAAGTGCCCTGTCTGAGTACCCCTCAGCTAACATCCACGTCAGTGGGGACTTCAATATCCACAACGTGGAATGGTTAACCCACTCAAAAAAGACGCATGATGAAGGGAGGTTCTTCCACGATTTCTCCATTGCTTTTGACCTCATTCAGATTGTGCAAAAACCCACACCCGTTCCCGACACTGACGGTCAGTATGCAAGTCTTTTAGACCTCTTTCTCACAACTTGCCCTGAGCTGGGCTCATCTTTTATTCAGTGACCACTGTTGTAGCAGTTAAGATAAAAACAAAATGTAATAGGTATTCAGACATACCTCTCCATGGTACAGTGTATCGATACTCTATGACTGACTGGGATAGCTTCTGTACATTTATATCAGACCGACCTCTACGTGTCATTTTTTACACAAGCATCACCACATTATAAAGGCAAAGGAGGCACTCGAGGATAAGGGTTAAATAGTGTACAGTAGAAATTGGAAAATATAGTAATCATTAGTAATGGAAATTCGGTAAATTTGTTAACTTATATGGAACGGTTCATTAAGAACTTGTTTACATTAGTGTGACGTAATTTCTCCATTTAGAACTACGCTGAGATTGTCTACATGAATTGTCTTTCTTCCTGCCTGCTGCTTCGATATTCGCTTTCAGCATACCAGATATCATGTAAAAACCTTAGAGAAGACTAGACTACACGAGCCAAGAATTCAGATAGAGAGGGGTCCTTAACCATTTTCTCAAGAGAGGGGTTACATTAGATTTGAAGACAACCATATTGTAATCAGCCAGAAAGCAGGAAAACGGAAGACAATTCCACAGACGTGCAGTTCTAAGAAAGAAGCTATGTTCATGGAATCTACGTTTAGGTTTAGGCACATATAAAGAGTGTGGGGATTATTGATAGTGTTTTAAGCTAGACGAGTGTTTCTTGGTAAAGTTTTGCTAGGGGGTACAATAGACTGACGCTCAGTCGAAGACTTGCTATGAAAATAACGATACATCAGAGACAAACTCGCAACATCTCTTCTGTGAAATAGAGGCTGCAGGAAAGAGAAAAGGACATCTCCTACGAATCTACGAAGTCTATTTTTAACTCTATCAAGGCAGGACAAGTCCTTTGTAGCAGCTCCTGCCCAGATGTGGCAATAGTATCCCATCCTTATACGTACCTGGCTCTTATATAGATAGAGAATTGCATCAGCTGTGAGATATCTATTGGATCGATAGAAAGATCCCACCATTTTTCCCGCGGCCTTGGCAACAGATTTGATGTACGTGTTCTATTTAAGATCAGGAGTAACGGTCAAGCCCAGAAGCTTGTAAAAACTTGAGGCCCCCTGAAGATGAGAGCAAGTTATTTCAATTGATGTCAGATATAAATCAGAATGTTGATGATGTAAAGACAGAAGCTTGGTTTTAGATGCATTAAAAGTAACAAGCCACTCTTTTCCCCAGTTTACCACGATCTCAAGATCAGAAGAGAGAGAATCGGAGAGAACTTGGTCGTTTACTGTCTTAGATGTGCTACCATAAATGGTAGTGTCATCAGCATAAATGTCTACAAATGATGTAAGGATGTAATTTGGAAGATCATTAATGTAGATCAGGAAAAGAGTTGGGTCCAGGATGGACCCCGGAGTTTCTGATTTTTGCCCCTCAGCTACTGCTCTTATGGACCTATCAGAAAGAAATGATTTAATAATTTAGAAGACATTTCCAGCTATACCATAGCAAGAGATATTGTGAAGTAAACCTTTATGTCATACCCTATCAAAGGCATTAGATATGTCAAGAGCAAATCCTATGAGATATAACTGTGAGCACATATCCTGTAGATCTAGCAGAACGGAAACCATATTGAATGTCACTAAGAAGGTTATTTTTGTTGAGATGGTTTATTACTTCTGTATTTAACACATATTCCAGCAACTTACTCATAACGCACAGGAGACTTATTGGCCTGTACTCAGAGGGGGTGAGCGATCACCTGAATTCTAAAATATAGGGAATACTGATGAGATTTCCAGGGTGATTGGAAGCAATTCTCTTTAAGATAACGTTTAAACAGTTTTGTAATATGGGCGCTAGTTCTGGTTGAAGGTTTTGAATACTATAATTGGAATACCGTCAGGGCCAATTGCTTTACTGGAATCAAGATTTTTGATTAGCTTGGCAACATCACGTACAGATATATGTATATCACACAGCGTGTTTCCTGATACAATAGGAACTATTGGGGTTTGGCGGCCTTGGTCACAAAGGGTAGAATTAGCTGCAAAGTTCTTGGAAAAGAAATTGGCTTTGTCTGATGCTGATGAGATTACCTCAGGTCCATTGATGATAGTTGGGATAGAGCACACGTTTCGTTCAGGATTCTGTTTGCTATTTGCCAAAACTGGTGGGAACCAAGTCGCTTCTTAGCTACTTTGGACTTGACGGACTGAGCATACAGTCCTGAAAGCGGCTTTTGTTTCCATACATTCCATACATTTCCATACCTTGGAAGCAGTGGAGAAAGTGACTTCTGTGCGCAATGGCAGCAGAACATTCGGAGAGAACCATGGCTGGCCGTTAGGTTTTTGATGGAACTTTTAAGAGAGTATAAAACGGTCTATACCTACAATTAACCATTCCGTCACGTCCTATACTATAGAGGACGCATCCTTTTTAAACATGGAATGCAGAGTAAGATCCGATATAAATTTACGGAAGCTATCCCTGTCAGCCTTAGTGTATCGATATACTGCACGATGGAGACGTACGTCTGGGGACTTATTACATTTTATTTTAATCTTAACTAATACAACAGAGTGGTCGGAAGATCCAAGAGGAGACAGAACAGAAACTTAACATTGTTTAGGGCAGGTTTGGAGAAAAAGGTCTAGTAGATTCGCATACTGACCGTCATTGTCGGGTACACGGGTGGGTTCGTGAACAATCTGAGTGAGGTCATAAGCAATCGATAAACCATGACAGAACCTTCCCTCATCATCGGTCTTGTGTGAGTGGATCAACCATTCCACGTTGTAAGCATTGAAGTCTCCACATACGTGAATGTTAGCTGAAGGATAAACAGATAGAACTTGGTCAATTTTCTTAGATGTGCTTTTAAAGATAGTAACTTCGCTGTTGTGGGGGTGATAGAGAGTAAATATAAATACAGTAGCGTGAGCTAATGCAACCCGGAAGCACATATAGGGTAAGTTAGGATCTTCTCTGGAAATGTCCCTACCACATAGAAGTCCATCTTTAATATAGGCACATATTCCATGCCCATGGCGATCTTGGGGGTCAGATTTAGAAGTAAGGTTAGAGTATCCTTTAATTGCGAACTTTTCTTGGGAAATAGACTGACCAATGCCATTTTCGCTTCAAAATTAAAGGTCTGGTTTAGTCTCTTTTAATTGGGTTTCAACCTCTGGAAGGTTGGAACGTAGACCCCTGATGTTGTAGAAGGAGACATGGTTGTAGGGGTCTACGTTGGAAGTTAGAGAATCGGGTTTAATCGTGTATTTTTTCTGGAAACTTTTCATGATGGAATTTTGAAATTTGTGGAATAGGTCGTCAGATTTGCTTGGAGCAGCAGGGAGAGGCGGAACTAAGAGAGAAAAAGAAATGAATAGTTTTTTTTGTAGAAAATTATAAGGTAAAGCCGTAAGAATTACCCACTAATATGGAATCGAGAGGCCCCACCAGAAGCTACTGCATGGTCCAGAATCCATTCACCAAATGGCAATACAGCAGTCCCAGTACTTTGTACATGCTGATAGGACAGCCTCCTTTGTGGTTAATACAAGGTTCGGGTCCCTAACTATTAGGCTGATAACGTCAGCCCAGATAAAACGTTTACCTCCAACACCCTTACTAGTGACATGGCTACAGAAAATTTCCACCATCTCTGCTAACGGTTCGCGCAAAATACTGCCAACCTAGAAAACAGCTTTTTCTTCTCCCTTTGTCAGAAAAATCACTCATTAAAAATAAGGACTCAGGGACAAACAGGAAGAAGTGAGAGTAACGGGAGCTGCCGATAACGTTTTCTACTCTCCATTAGAAACAAAGAAAAAAAAATTATTAAGTATTATACTTAATAAAAGTCCAACGGACGTGTTTAGGAAAATTACGGTGATAGATTCCCCTTCTAATTACGTAATCTATTTTTGCAATCAACTTGGTAGATAAATAAACATTTATGGACGAGAAAAATGCTAGCATTTAATAAAACAGAAATACATAAATTAAATACAAATGTCTTATTGGATCATGCTTTCCAGGCTGTTGGAAAACTGCTTCTGTGGTACCAATATTCAAGAATTCTGGCGAAAGAACTGACCCATCAAATTATCGCCCCATTAGACTCCTCCAACTTTTCGCCAAAATATTTGAGACCATAATTAACCATGCTCTATTCAGGCACCTTACAGATGCTAAACTTCTGACTGACCACCAATATGGATTTAGACGTGCCCGTTCCACAGGTGACATCCTTACTGTAATCTCTGAACGTATATACGATTCACTGGGCAGAGCGGGGGAGGGTAGAGCAGTAGCTCTAGATATATCTAAGGCTTTTGACAGGGTATGGCACAAGGGTCTCCTCAGGAAAATTAAATCATACGGTATCACTGGTAGAATAATTAACATAATTAAATCCTTCTTAGATAAGATAAAATCCAGATTGTTCTCGACGGTCGTACGTCTAAACAGTGTGATATAAATGCGGGAGTGCCTCAGGGGTCTATTCCTGGACCTCTATTGTTCCTAATATTTATTAATGAGTTCCCCGACAAAATTGCCTCTGAGATGGGTATATATGCTGATGACACTATACTCTATAACAGGCAGGACAGGAAAACAAACACATATCTTAAGAAATGGCAAAAACCCTAGAGGATGACCTCCAATCTGTAGTAGAATGGAGACATAAATGGATGGTCACATTCAATGCTGCCAAGACTAAACTAGTTTCCTTCAATAATTACAAGAAACCATCTCTGCCACCAATAGCAATGGCCAACGGCTCTTTATCTGAGAGTACATCTTTCAAACTCCTTGGCCTTTCGTTCACGGGAAACATGAGTTGGAACAATTATATTGAAAACATTGCCAGGGCCGCTGCAAAAAAGTGGGCTCTCTCTACCGTGCTAGAAAACTGCTGACGCCTGAAAGTATCCTGTACCTCTATAAGGCCACCATTCGCCCATGTATGGAGTATTGTTTTCACATCTGGGCCGGTGCATCTACTACTAGTCTCTCGCTCCTAGACAAGGTTTAGAAAAGAGTCGCCAATCTGATAGGCCCTGAACTGGCATCTAAGCTTCAGCCTCTGTCCCATCGACGAAACGTTGCATCCTACTGCCTGTTCTACAAGTATTTTAATGGTGAATGCTCTGACGAACTGCAGACACTTGTGCCCCCACGACTTAGACGCCCTCGACAAACGCGACAGGTAGCTAAATCCCACCCCTACACAGTAGAGATCCCTAGATGTAAAAGATTTTTCTACTCCAATAGTTTCTTCCCCAGAACCGCTAGACTCTGGAATTCCATACCAAGTTCCTGCTTCCCCAAATGTACTGACATGCAGAAGTCCAAGTGCAACGTGAACCGACATCTTGCTGCCCAAATCCCAACATAGTGCCCCAGTAGTTGCTGCCCCTGATATTAGCCCCCTAAACCAAAGTTGCAAGTCGTCTTGTTTGGGATGAAAATGTAATTAAAAAAAATAAAATAAAAAATGCAGTTATTAATATTTGAATCTAAAGATAAAAAAGTACGATTAATATAGAAATCAGTTATCTCGAAAAAACACTCCCGGCTCCAAAATGCAAACCGGAAAAAAGAATTTAATTTTTAATAACATAAGCGTTCAAAACACTTTAAAAAAAAATAATCGTTAAAGGAAAGGCGTGATCTTATTCTGGACTTTCGCTAAGTAAAACAGAAATAGATAAATTAAACACTGAAATAAAATGTAGTTATTAATAGTTGAATCTAAAGATAAAAAGTACGATTAATATAGAAGTCACTTATCTCGAAAAAACATTTCCGTCTCTAAAATACAACCCGTAGAAAAGAATGTAAGTTTTAATAACATCAGCATTCAAAACACTTTTTTTTTTAATTAACCGTTTAAAGAAAAGCGTGGTCTTATTCTGGACTTTAGCTAGTCACGTTTTAAGAAACTTGCGATATAAAAGTAAAGCGGAGGGAGGGAGTTCTTCCGAAATTTAGTTGGTGACGTTATAAGTAATTGCGAAATAAAATAAAAGCAGGATTAAGGGATGGGGACTGAAAGGATAATATAATGGATTGAGTCTATGCAATATTTAAGATCAACTTGGTAGATAAATAAAC
Organism: Euprymna scolopes; assembly: GCF_053919585.1. Lineage (NCBI taxonomy): Eukaryota > Metazoa > Mollusca > Cephalopoda > Sepiida > Sepiolidae > Euprymna > Euprymna scolopes. Next base: position 12,093,902 of record NC_136520.1, read on the forward strand.
ATTTATGGACGAGAAAATGCTAGCATTTGTGTCCTGTATAATATCAGACTTTACGAAATGGTTAACTGTAGGTATAGACAGTTTCATACCTCGAAACACTTCCAGCAAAAACCTATCAGCCAGCCGTGATTCTCCACAGAATGTGCTGCTGCCACAATCCCTTCTCCCATTGCTACCAACGTAATAAATGTACAGAGAATAAACACGCTTTCAGGAATGCAAGCAACCACTGTAAAAAAGTAATAAAGAATGCAAGAGAGTTGTATGCCCAGTTCCTCACGCCCAAGGTAGCTGAGCAGCGGCTTGGTTCCCATCAATTCTGGCAAATAGCAAACGGAATCCTCAACGGATAGCAAACAGAATCCTTAACAGAAGTGTGAGCTCTATCCTAACTATAATCAATGGACCAGAGGTAATCTCGTCAGCATCAGACAAAGCCAATTTCTTTTCCAATAACTTTGCAGCTAATTCCACCCTTTACGAATAAGGCCGCAACCCCCAGTATTTCCTTGTATATCAGATAACATGCTATGTGACATACAAATATCCATACGTGATGTTGCCAAGCTAATCAAAAGTCCTTATTCCAGTAAAGCAACTAGCCCTGACGGCATTCAAATTATAGTGCTCAAACGGCTTCAACCGGAACTAGCGCCCATACTTACAAAGTTATTTAAGCGTTGCCTTAAGAAGAAATAATTCCCAACACCTTGAAAATCTCATTAGTATGCCCTGTATTTAAGAACTCAGGTGATCGCTTATTTTCCTTTCGGTGCAGACCTTTAAGTCTCCTATACATCAGAAACGCATTCGAAATTAAGTTTTCTGTGAGCTATGCTACTTCACTTTTGCATTTTAAACTTTCATTCAAGCTAAAGTATAAAAGAATTTTATAAAATAAACAATCGAAAATAGAACACATATTTTTCTGTAATTCACGTGGCTTTACAAGCTTCGCTTTACTAAACGTTTTTCTATTTCTCAAAAATCCATCAACGTTTTTTTCTATTAGTGTTTTCAAACGTTTTATCCCCTTTTGTCTTCTTTTAATCCAATTGTTTTCTTTCTTGCGCACTTTCTTATTTTTATTATTTTTATAAACCTATTGTCGGCTTGGCAGTTGTGGCCAGTTCAATATACATAATGAGCAATGTGAGTTAATTGTTTTAGATTAGAAGTTATTAGTAGATGTAGAGTGTTTGTTTATAAAAAAAGAGTCATAACAAAATTAGAAAGCCGGGTAGAACAGACAGAGTGATCGTTGGCGTGACGTCACGTTATAGCATGATTCGTGAAACACGACGTTGGGGAAAGATTGATAGTCGTTTTAAAGAGTCTGTTTCGGGGAGTTAGATAGCGCAATCGAAAAAAAACCTGTCTCTGATTCCCCAAGAGAATAGATCGCAGCTATCATATAGCCGGATACGGGATAACACTAATTGTTGGCTAAAATTATAGGAAAATAGACCCTCTCACCCTCCTTCTAAGGATGAGAAACAATGAAGCGATTTCGATAATGGAAACCCATAGCGAGAGAATAAAACTAATTGGTCTAGAAACAGATGAGACTAGCATCTGTTGCTATGCATTAGAAATACATTGGTTCCAGATGTGATGAATGGCAGGTGCCCACCACTCGGGACACGGGTAAGGAGCACGAAAATAGTATATAAATGGTACGTTCGGTTTCGTTTTTATAACCGCTAAAATTATTATTACACCATATTTAATAACGCCAATGAAATGCGACATTATTACTTGTATCTTCGTTTTCATAGTATGATCGGACCTCAGAAATATCTTGTGTGCATGACGCTCTTCTCGTTGGTCAAAACAATTAGATAGGATTAAAGATTTCGCAGTTTTTCCCGTCATCCAGAGCGACGTTCTCTGTATCTCTCTCTACTCTCTCTCTCTATCTCTCTCTCCTCTCGCCTTTCTTTCTCTTTCTCTCTCTCTGGCTCGAGAGATTTGCGGCTCACGTACAGAGACAGAGTAGATCAGAGTTTAACGGATTTCGATACCGACTCATGTGTGTTTGTCATCCACTATAAGCAGGATACCCCTGAAACTGCTAGAATACATGTTCATTTTAATTGCAGCTTTGTTTTTTTTCTATCCCCATCTTTATTTCATCTTTCTCTTCATTATCTCCGTCATATTAATCTTTAGTCTTCCTCTCTCATTTATACGATAAGGGTACTTTGTTATTTCACTTACTAGTATACCTCACCGAAGAACACAGGCGTATTTTATTCATAAATACTGCTTCGCTGTATTATAACACTCCAGTCCAGCAAGAGAACCAACTGCCTCCAGCTGAAACCGAAACTCGACCCTCTAGACAAGAGTCAGTGTAATCAGAGTTTTTTTTTCTGTCTGTTTCGATTTACTCAAAACCGCGCACACTTCTTCTACTTCTGGCTCTTTTTCTTCTTTTTTCTTCTCAGTCGTCAGAAGCGTCGTCTTTGTCTTGACTACGTTTTTCCTTCTCCCTTCTTGCTCACAGTGACCCGTTTTTATGCTTAGCTGAACTCTCGTGTGTGCGAGAGAACACGAGATTTTGCGTGATTACTTGGCAATATTAACCGGCCGCCGCCATCTTGCCATTTTTCTTTGGACGTGCCCGCTTTGCAGAGTTCACACCTTGAGCGTTTGTCAGGTAAGCCCGTCTGTTCGCAATTTATTACACACTCCCCCCTGATCTCATTATCACAGAAAGAGCAGGGAGGCGGTGGCCTTTTTCGAGTGCTTCTTCGGAGAGGGGGATTCGGGGCTTCATCATCGTCTGCGCTGTCTTCGGTGACACGAAGGTCGGCAAACCTAAAGCTGAGCATCGCAGTATCACTGTCCGGGTCTTCATCATCAGCAGGAGGGTCAGTACTTTGAAGGCTACCACTCTCAGTGTCGCTGTACGTTGAAGCCGTCATGAACCAGAATGATGGGTCGCTGGTCACGGATTCAATTTCACTATCTTCCTCAAGCGGCAGCTGCGTTTGGAATACTGATCTTAAGTCTTTAATATGACGAGGTACTCCATCAACTCGCACCGCCTGCGGGCTTATCACTTCAGTGACATGACCGGTTCCGTAGCGAGTCGTGCACTGGCCTCGGGTTTTTTTTAACCCAGACGACATCTCCCTCTTTTATGTTCTTTTGTGGTGGCTCCGGTTCGGGTAGTGAGCTGCTCTCCAAACCTCTCACTCTGACACGGTATGTATGTAGCGCGTTGGCTGGCGCGGTGGAGGGTGAAACATCGTCCTTAGGGGTGACGTTGTACCAATAGACTGCTTCAGGTACCGTACACCCCTTCCGCGCTGCGATTGTCTTAACAGTTCTGTGATTGCGCTCAATAATCCCGTTTCCACTGGGAACAGTCAGCACTTATACACCCTATGCTATTTGATTACTGCTAAGTAGGTGGGGGAAATTTTGTAAACATTGTCCAACCCCAGAATCTCAAAGTGTTTAAACGAATGAGATTGTATTTACACACTAGCGGCAATTTGTTACCTTGCTTACCAGTGTGCTCAAGCCAAGGGAATCGAACATTTGTAGTCATGCACTGACGATGAATCTTGCCTTTTTTTTACTATTTAATTTTCTTTTGGAAGAATCATCAGCTTTTTCCCATGCATTAAAATTATTGTTTCATCATATACTTCATCTTCATAATATTTCACTGATATTCTCCATCGTATTTTTCATTTTAAGTTTCTTTACTTCTTTATATTTGACTTACCTATTTTACTTACAAGCTGCCACATATTCTCCGCCATTTTTCTCCGCTTAAAGAATCTTCGTTTTCCTTATGTCTTTGCTTACAGCTTCTATCTTATCTTCATCATAATTAGTATTCTCAATGTTCGTTTTCGGAATCTTCTATCTTTATCTACATCATTTACATTTTCATATTAATCCTTTTTTCTTAGCATTGTCTCTATTTTTCCTCGTCACATTCTTCATCTATTCTCACATATTCTGCATCCTATTTAATTATCTTAATAAACATGTAAAGAATCTTCACCTTATCCCACATCTTATTAATCCTATTTAATATCTGCTTTTTAATAAATGTCGGATTTAATTTTCTTCTTAATTTTTCTACATCTTCGACATCAGTTTTATCTTCATTATTTTTTTCTTGGTTTTATACTGCGCCGTCATTATTATCCGCTTAATCTTTCTCATCGTAATTATCTTCCTCTATTAATTCTCATTTTTCTTCTCTTTCTTCACCAACCACTACCATATATATATATATATATATATATATATATATATATATATGTGTGTGTGTGTGTGTGTGTGTGTGCGTGTGTGTGTATATATATACAAATACATATATATATGTATATATATATATATATATATATATATATATATATATATATATACATAAAAAGATGGCGGAAATGAGGAAGCATGGCTTTGGAAGAGTTTTTACCCGAATACGATGTTCACCATGTTAAACGTTTACCTTTTATTGTAAATATCTAATGGTAAACATCTGAAGAAGGTGGTGGGGACAGGATATTTGTATGCACACATAAATCGTAAAATTGCCTTCACACTAATGAAACAGCTGTAATGGAAAAAATCAAGGAAATAAACGAAGGTTATAAAAAAGAAACCGTGAGTCCTTGAATTGCCAACAAAATGTTGCACTATATATATATATATATATATATATATATATGTATATATATGTGTGTGTGTGTGTGTGTGTGTGTGTGTATGAGATTATATAATAATTCCACAGCCAAACAACGTTGTTTGTCTACGGAAATAATTATATCATCTCTTCATTCTCAAATTTCAATTGTTGAATGGCAGGGAGAATAAAATTCTTATTAAGGTTATAGTTTGGTTAGATTACCAGAACCTTTGTTTAGTAGGAAGTAGATCGGTTCTATAGTTTGATTTTGTCACGTTTGACTTGATCTGTATTAGCTAATACACTTACTTCGGTTTGGCACGTAAGCTCGTGTTAATACTTGCCTTGCATGCAAAAAATTTGGGTGTAAAATTACGAGTTCAGATATGTCTAACTCATGAGGGAGGAATTCGAGTGTTTAACTTCCGGTTTGTTGGCTGTTGTTAGCTGCGACTTTGTTTGGCTGTGGAAATAATTATATATATATATATATATATATATATATATATATATATATATATATATATCTTTATTAGAATAGCAAACTTTTAATATGCGGAGGAAGAAGTGAACGATACTCGCATGTTATAAAATAAATAACTTGATTAAAAAAAAAGCACAAAGTGTAATACAACCCAAGGAAAAAGTGAACAGTATTCGGATGTTATAAAATAAATAAGTCGATCTAATTTTGTCACCTCCTGTTTTGTTGCTTTATACCTCCGAATTGCCTTTTTTACAAACTGCTTTCCCTCTTCTCGCAAGGACATCTTGCCTATCTCGCAGTCAATCAATATTGTCCTAGAAGCCATCAGTTTAAACCCTACATTGTGAGTCCGCCTTCTTTGGTTGCGTAAGATTGGCGTGTACATATGTGTTTTATTGGTCTTATCTCTTATCTATGTTATCCTATCAGTGACAGGTTTTGATGTATCACTTTATTTGAGCTTGTGTTGTCGTGCACGGACCCAGACCCAAATAAACAGTTGTTGGCTGCCTTGCCGTATGTCTTATCTATATTACATCATTATAAAATAATTATATTATATGCCTTTCCACTAGAAAAAACATATCCTATGCCTTGCCTTATGCCGTTTATATACTATACTATATATATGCATCGTCTTATTGCCCCAACGGGAACCGGGTGTGTACGCGTACAGATAAGGCTTATTGACACGGCATGTAATAGAAGACTTTCATACAAGCTTACTTCTATTCATAGACTAAGGCTTATCCGGACGGTTACAGTTGGAACTATTTGCGGGACACAGTCCATCTTATTTTTTTTTTTTTTTAGTTTTTTTTTTCTTTCGTTTCTGTCCTTTTTCGTTTCTTATTACAACAATTCTACAAAGAAAACACTTTTCTGTTCCTTCTTTCAGAAGTATATCCTTGAAAAGTCTGCCTGGCGAAAAGCGCTTCGGTTTTATTACATTTCCTGAGTTTTTTTAATCGACGTATTTATTTTATATCATCCGAATATTCACTTTTTTCTTGGGTTGTTTTACACGTGTCGTAAAAATGTGATATTTTGATTAATGCAGATTTCATATTTATTATTATGTTATAGGGGTCCCAATATATATTAATTATTCTAACAGTTAAAAAAATAACTCGTACGCCACCACGGGGAATCAAAACCAAAAAATTTAACTTACGATTAACTTTTTCTTTGATGTTATTGCCTGACCAATAACGACAAGTATACTACAAGACTAGAAATTAAAATATGGATCAATGTTAGCCGCCTAAATTCGCCTAAATTTCGCATGGGTTTGAATACCCTATATATTGTTTAATGTCTGTAGACCGAAAACTGACAAAGTTTGGTATGCTAAAGTTTTAAATATATATATATATATATATATATATATATATATATATATATATATATATATATACGCATATATATATATATATATATAAGCTGCAAATCAGCTAGAACTTTTCAGATGAATGCATTCCCAAGATATATAAAAAGTTGCATTTTTTTTAAATAATTAGAAAAAAAGATTTTAAATGAATACTAATACGCAAAGAAAGCTAATTGATAGGATATATGTATATATATTTATGTATATATATATATATATGTATATATATATTTATGTATATATATATATATATATATATATTGTTAGCACTTATATATATATTTATTTATCTAAATCTATATATATGTATATATATTTATCTATATATATTTATGTATATATATATATATGCATGAATATATATATTTATGTATATATATTGTTAGCATATATATACACACACACACACATATATATATATATATATATATATATATATATATATGTGTGTGTGTGTGTGTGTGTCTTTGTGTTTGTTTGTGCGTGTTTGTGTGTTTTATTGTGTTATATTCATATATTTTTCTCTTCTATTTTCTGTTTCTTATTTTTCCCATTTATCCGCATTCCTATATTCGTTTAATCCATCTCCACCGCAACATCGTTCTCATCCATCCAAAAAAAAAAAACAAAACAACAACAACAAAAAAACATTCTCGATTCTTCTTTTGCCAATCACTGCAAGAACCGATCACCTATTCCATCTTCTGACAATTCATGGGACATTCAAATTTTATTCCTTCCTCTGCACAATCTAATGACCGTTTCGCAATCTTCCCGCATTTTATCGATGCGCTTCCTAAAATCAATGCCTGATCATTAATTTAGGCATTTAAGTACGACATGAGATCCAGCTTATTGTTTCCCAAACGATAAAATGTGCCCATTCTCAATCTAATATAGGAAAACAGCTTCATTAACTTAAGATATGTTTTGGTTCTTTTTTTCACATAAAAACAGGCGAAGGCCTACTGAAGTAATCATGGCTGTTTTGATGAATTAAGAGATAATTAGGGGTTTACTTTGGTAAGGATTTGTGCAGCAAATTAAAGAGACGTCATATAAGTGGCATAATGCATACAGGTGGCGGACGTTACAGATATTAGAATGCTATAAAATAGAAAATATTAGATGATTATATAATGGAAAATATCAGATGCCTATATAATGGAAAGATATAAGATGACTATATATTGGAAAATATTAGATACCTATATAAGGGAAAATATTAGATGTCTATATAATGGGAATATATTAAATGTCTGTATAATGGATAATATTAGATGCCTATATAATGAAAAAATATAATGGCTATATATATATATATATATATATAATTATTAGATGAATATATATAATTATTAGATGAATATATACCGAAAAATATTACATGACTATATAATAGAAATATATTATATGCCTATATAATAGAATGGAATAAGATTAGAAAGAATATTAGATGTCTATATAATGGGAATATATTAAATGTCTGTATAATGGATAATATTAGATGCCTATATAATGAAAAAATATAATGGCTATATATATATATATATATATATATATATATATATATATAATTATTAGATGAATATATATAATTATTAGATGAATATATACCGAAAAATATTACATGACTATATAATAGAAATATATTATATGCCTATATAATAGAATGAAATAAGATTACAATATTATGGAAAGATATTTGATTATATAATAGAAATATATTAGATGAATTTATAAGTAAATGATATTAGATGACTATATAATGGAAATATATTAGATGGCTATATAATGAAGGATATTAGATGACTATATAATAGAAAGATATTAGATGACTATATAATAGAATGATATGGATGACAATATAATGGAAATATATTAAATGACTATATAATTGAAATATATTAAATGACTATATAATAGAAATATATTAAATGCCTATATAATGGAAATATATTAGATGACTATATATTAGATAGATACTTGATGAAAATAGAATGAAAAATATTATATGGCTATATAATGGAAATATATTAGATGACTATATTATCGAAAGATATTGGATGAGTATATATGTATTGCATAACTGATAGATGACAATATAATTGAAATATATAAGAGGAATACATAATAGAAATATATTAGATGACTATATAATGGAAATATATTAAATGACTATATAAAAAGGCTCCTTCAGTCTTTGACAGACTATGGATTCCAACGGGGTAGGGGTGCCGGCGCGTGGATTTTTTTTTTTTTTTTTGTGGCAGGAGGTACGTAATCTCCAACCATATTATCTCCAAATCGACATTGTTAAATAACGGTGGCAAGTAAAGTGCATCTTCAGGACGACTTGAAACAAATGCCGGGATAAGCGGAGAGCACATGCAACGCATAGAATCCCCAAATGTCCACCCAGCTCTTACTAACCAAATCTTACGTTTCTTAACTTCGGTTATCTTACGAGAACCGGTGTGAACGCGATCATGCCGTATACAGATGAGTATAAAATGGAAATATATTATAATACAAAAAGATGTAGACGATCTGTGCTTATATGTAAAAGCCATTTTGATTTTTGTTTTTTCTTCCTTTGAAGATTGTAATGCTGGGTATGGTGCAACCAAACCAGCTGCCACAATTGACCTGCTTTTTATTGAAACCAACCGAGATCTCTTTTTAGTACCCTCGCTGTTCCCTTAAGTGCAATTGTCTGGATCTGTTTTGCACTTGGTTCACCAGGAATATTAGTAAGGTAGGACTTCAGGTTCTTCTTCATAAGTCCTGTGACACCTATGATAACTGGTATGATTGATATCTCCCTAAGATTCCAGTTTCTTTTCATATCATATATGAGACCTTGATATTTGGTCTGTTTCTCTCTTTCAGCTCTGTTCAGACCTCCATCATTAGGGACACTCACTTCAATCAAGGTTGCAACTCTCTCTCTCTGACTTATTCCATATAACTATCTCAGGTTTCACAGCATGTATGTTTGTGTGTTTGTGTAGGTTCATTGTCTTTCAACTTGAAAACAGCTGACGTGATTTTCTCGAAATTTAACGCAAAGGTTCTTTATGTTTCTGGAAGTATTATTAGATTGAAATTCTCGGATAAATGTCGGAAATCGAAAAGATCTGGTTAGAGAAGGAACGGCCCGATCTTGACAAACGTTAAGGCTATTACACAGCCTAACTAACAAGTGCATTAGAGAAGTTTTATCACTGCACAAGCATCCAGGTCAATAAAAATGCTCTGATTAATATCAAAATACGACAATCAGGAAACCCGATAAAAGAAGAAACACTCTGAGTTTTAATAAACTTCCTTTGGTACAGTCTAACGTTACAAGTGAGTTTTCAGGGTTCTATTGCGGCGCACCCACTAACAACCGACATATAAAATGAACATTCGGTTCTTTTATACGACAGAGACCCGTTCAGAAAGACTATTAAAACGTGATACTTGATATTAAATTTTACATTTTAAGTAAATCAAGTATATAAACTATTCTTTTATAAAATTAACAGTATAATCTGTACAGTGCAATATGTAATACACTGTATTATCGACTAAGCCACCGCGAGGACCGCATGTGAAGCCTCTGCGCAGTACACAGAGATTAATCTACGACTAGAGTATACATTCGATCGATTTGAATGAAAATGGGCGATATCACTCATTTCGATGATCAAAAAAGTATAATAAGGGTGGAATATCCGTTGATCCTCATCCAATCGAGAGACCTGTAGGATACATATGTTTGTTAAATATGTTTCAAATTAGATAAGCATTCCATAAAAGGGCATTGAGACTGAAAGCAACAGAGCTGAGAAAAATAACTCCGATATCGCCAGATAGGCCTTTTGACACAATCAATATCGTTATCAACAAGGATCTTATAACTCAATGAGGAACACCTCCCTGGACGTTAGCAATCTATCTCTGTCTCAAGCTATCCGCTACCATGTGGGACCTATATGTTGTATCAGGTCCTCCCTCCATCCTGTTATTTGTCTTTCCTTTCGCCTCTTATGCTCGTGGGGTATTCCATCTGTTGTCATGTTGCCTGGCCATGTGTCTGGCCTTTGATAGTTTGATGGCAATATTGCTGTCAGTAACTCTTGTTTGTTGGCGGATCCACCTGTTTGTTTTTTTGCTTTGTAGAGTGGTTCCTAGCATTATCATCTCGATCTTTCGTTGTGTCATCGCCATGAGTTAACTTTGGGCAGTTTTCAGGGTCATACGTAACAACCGTAGATCATCACAGGCAGTATACATTAATTTAACATCTTCCCTTTGATTTACCTATTTGTTTTCCAGTTTCTCATAATATTCTCCACTTTCCAAAAAGCTTCCCATCCCAATGTTATCCTTCTGTTTACTTCAAGAAGGAAATCTATATCTTCTGTAATTTTCTTTCCCAAGTAGCTGTAACTTTCAACGTCCTAAATGGTCTTTCCATCAACAATTATTGCTGACGTGGCAATCGGTAGTAAATATCTTCAATTAGATAGTCAAATTATATATAGTTAGCAGAACCCATATGAGGCCCAGGGAAGTTGCAATATTTTAAAACACCTTATAAATAAAACCAATAAAAAATAAAATAAAACCAATAACTACAAATTAAAGCAATAATTTAGCAAATTCTTATTCGATATTTTAAAGCTAAATGTTAAAAAAAAGACCCAGTTTTCAATAAATATTCAATGTTTTGTTTTACGTTGTTTTCTGAACCATTTTTATATAACATGAATGAGTAAGCCAAATTAATCAGGTAAGATTTTTGTTCTTGCGGTTAAGGGAGGTTTGATCAACACTGCTACTATGGTTTAATATACTGTGTTGTTTTTAAATCCCCAAAAGCTGATTATTACTTAAATAAAAATTAGCATTATTCTGAATTTAGGAGAGCAAGTTGATGCATTGATTGCAAGTGATTAAATGATTTACTGACAAGATGAGTTATTTTATTTTAAAATAAAAAGATGGAAATTATATATATATATATATGAGTGTGTGTGTGTGCGTGTGTGTGTGTGTGTGTGTGTGTGGTTTTAGTTCACTACAATCAGCAATAAACGTTGGCTGTGCATGTGAGATTGGAGCACCTTTGTCATACCTAAATTGTTCCAAAATAAATATTATGATTGTTTTAAATTCAAAATGTCAAAAAATATAGGAATACATCTGGAAAACCGTTAAAACAGACAAGCTTTTGTTGTCTAGGTTAGGGTTAGGGTAAGGGTTAGGGTTAGGGTTATATGTTCTTAAACGTCACGACCATTTTTAATGACCTTTTGACAGTGATTTTCAGGTTCTCAGTCACAAGAAACAACTCTATTTGATACATTACTTTTGAGAGTAGAAGTATTATATAATATATATATGTATATATATATAAATATATATACATGTGTGTATGCATGTGGCTGTGCATGTATGTGCGTATCTGTGTTTACACACACAAATATATATATATATATATATATATATATATATGAATACATTATTATGGATAAATATCACTACAAAAATATATGAATGTTTATCTTTCTGTATTTATTTCATGCGTTGATGTGTAGGAATACAACATGTCTATCGAAAAAAAATGAGTATTTAAAAAGCACATAATTTTCGACACACTGTAGCAAACAGAATAATCGGTCGAAAATTAAGTGTATTCAAAGAAAGATTTCCGTTTTATTTTTTAATTATATATCCTACATGTCAACGCATAGTATATGAATACAATAAAGATAAACATTTATTTATTTTTCGTATTGATTTTTTATCAATACATAATTATATATAGCAAAAGGAATACGCGTGGATTCGTATATATATATATATATATATGTATATATATATGTATGTATATATGAATATATATATATATATATATATATATAACTACTTCATTTACTCACATGAAATTAATATACGAAAGTATAAATTTATGAGTAAACTTTAAGTATTTACTTCAAAAGTGCTCAATACGTAGGCAGAGCTAGTTAGTAAGTTATAAAATATATATGGCGATTAAGCTACACTGAATATTCACGTTTCATCTGCTTTAGGATTCTTCAGCCTGAATAGTCCTAAAGTGGATGAAACGCGGAATATTCAGTGTAGCTTAATCGCCATGTATATTTTTAACTTATATATATATATATATATATATATATATATATATATATATATATATATATATATATATGGGGTGTAGAGGATGCGCATATGTTCAAATGTGCGATTAGCATGCTTTACGATTTACTTGTATATATAAAGATAAAAATATGCTAAACCGTTTATAAAGTAAATACCATCGTAATAAAAGACGTTTATATGCGTAAAAAGTTAACTGATAAGAGCTCTTAATAAGTTTGGTTATTGCTGTCAGTAATATTGCAATTAATATAATCTGAACATACATTTTGCAAATGCGGGTTGCTCGTGGATGAGAAAATCGTGTGTATATATTATATATACCTATACATATAAATATATAAATGTATGTATATGTATATTTATTTATATATATGTATATATGTATATATATATATATATATATATATATATATATATATATAAACGACTGTGGGTGTGCATAAACACATATATATATATATATGTAGATACATACATACAAATATATATGGGTGTATATGTATATGTCGTTAAATACTCTAAGCATTTATTTTATTTACGCACTGTAGTTCGAATCATTTTAATGTTATAATTGCATAAACAAGCTTATATAATATTTAATATCGTAAGCAATCTGATAATAAATTATTATTATTATATATATATATGTGTGTGTGTGTGTGTGTGTGTTATGTTGACGTTATGTTGTTTTGAAAAACGAAAAACTTAATGAATTTATGAAATGATCAAAGTTTCGTCCCTATTGCAGAGGATAATATCCTGGAGATGTCCTCCGCAGTAGGGACGAAACGTTGATCATTTCATGAATTCTTTCGGTATTTCTTTTTTCAAAACGACATATATATATATATATATATATATATATGTATATATATATATATATATATATATATATATATATATATATATAGTTATTTTAGGGCATAGATATTCAAACGTAAATACCAAGATTCAACGATGATCTTGATAAAAAAGCAACATAATAGTTACTTCAACTGTAGCTACATAGAATTATATTAGTAACAATGGAATTTCGTTTTTCAGTAAAACTATTGACCCCATCATATACCCTGGATTGATAAATTGATAAAACCTGAGAGATGTTTATTTTTAATCATCATTTTTTTAAATCACATCTGAGGGCAACAAAAGTCGTGTCGGTGTCACTAAAAGCTGCGTGTTCATTTTGTCATAGCATAGGTTTAAATCGATGTTTGGAAAGACACCTGCGTCGATTTGACGTCTGGCATATAAATGTGGTGGACAGAAATTAAATATGGTTAAAATGGAGAAAAAGAAGGACAGTAGTGATTTCCACATCTATATCATTGGCCTCATTTTTCACTTAGAACCGCAAATTTTCCCAACGATTTTCGTCTAAAATAGAACATGTCAAAAGGAGAATCTTAAATATAAATAAATTATATACATTCAATTTTTAGTAAATATTAATTAAAATCCATAATTAGGCATACAAATCAACAATAAATATAATATATAAAAGATAAGGTTAATGTACCTCGTAAATATTTAATTACAATTCTCTGTATTTTAAATTGTTGAAATATTACGTGGACATTCTTAAATAGATTATAAGTTTTTATTATTTATAAAATAATGTTAACATTAATTTTACAACTAAATAAAAAATAAGTATTCAATTAATAATACAAACATAGAATAGGCATAAAAAATTGAACAATAAAATAGAATTAGAACGATTACTTTAATAGTTCAGTTTTTATATTATATATGTATGCTATAATAAATTGGGGTTTATCTATGTTATTTTTACTTTTATCATATTTTGCTTTTGATTTGATACGCTCAAATTCGGAGCTATCTCTTTACACCCCCATACTTTTCATAACCTATCATACTTTCATAAATCAGAGTCTATTTTCTGTAGGTTGTTTTTGAACCCAGTCAAAGACGGGTACTTTTGCTAGTGTATATATATATATATATATATATATATATACATATATATAAAGAGATAGAGAGAAAGAGAGAGAGACGCAGATAGATAGATAGATAGATAGACAGGTAAATAGATAGATGCAAATATAGCCATATATTTAACAGCTGCCCAGTTTTAAATTTCCGAAATAGATACATGAGGATCCCCGTTTTTTACCAAGTTGTGTGTTAAGGTTTTCTCTTTTCATCCTTATATGTGTAAGGTGTTTTCTTTTCACATATATATATATATATATATATATAAAAATCTATATAAATGCAAATGTATATACACATATATATATATATATTGATATGTATATATACATATATATATGTAGGTATGCATGTATGTAAAGGACACTAAATAATACAGTTGTATGAGTAAATTTTAATGCCCACTTAAAAGAGCCTTGTAAAGTTACTTCCCTAGTTTAATAAAATCAGATTAAACACTAAAGAATCCCAAACAATTCATATTATTATTGCATGACAATCAACAATGTTTAACAATGAGTCGCCGCCACAACTGTTATTTCGAGAATGTTTACTATAAAATCAACGTCACATATGCAGCAACTTCTAGCATAAACGTTGTAAGATCAAGAGCATGTGGTTGGTTAATCTCACAAAGGAAAGTCACTATTGTGCAGACACTGGCGACTGAAGGAGGATTCTATGAAGCCTTAAAGGCAGTGTACGGCCCTACATAAAAGATACAGAGATCCTGGCGCCCTGCAAAAGGACAGTCGAACCTTACCAACAAGATAACAATGCTAAATTGCTGGTCTGAACACTTCTACACAATCTTCAGTGCTGACCGGATTTTTCAAGAGTCGGCAATTCTCCAGTATACCAGTAGCCAGTGAAAATGAAACTAAATGAATCACCCGCGACTGAAGATATCATAAAGGCAATATAGCAGCTAAGTACTAGCAAGGCTGCAGTAATTGATGGAAGCCCAGAAGAAATTTGGAGACATGGTGGCCCTGTGTTTCACTCCAAAACTCAACAACTTCTCTGCTGCTGCGAAGTAGGTGAATTACCTCAAGACGACGATTAAGCAGCCATCGTCAAATTGTTC
>NC_136520.1:12112155-12124655 GCF_053919585.1 Euprymna scolopes
TTAAAAATAGCCTACAGAAAATGGACTCTGATCTATGAAAGTATGATAGGTTATGAAAGGAAGGGTTGTAAATTTGGGTTGAATTTGGGGGTATCAAAACCAAAGAAAAATATGATGAAAGAAATATAAAATAGATAAACCCCATAATTTATTATACCATACCTGTTCACACTGAAACAAAACTTATCACAATGTTCTGTGGATCTATATTAAAAAACCTGGTTAAACTTTGACATATTTCCATTCTATGGAGGTCAGGTGCGAACGAACACCCAATAATTTTATTATACCATATTTCTTCAAACTGAAATATAATTATCAAAGTATACTTACGCAGATAGATATGAAAATCTTTATTAAAGTTTCTGCCTATTTCCATTCTATGGAGGCCAGCCGAGAACGCAGACCCCACAATTATATTATTCCATCCCTATTTAAGTTAAACCATACTTATCAAAGTATTCTTATGTACATCTATATCAAAAACACTTGTAAACTGTTTTTTTTAATTTTTTATTTCCATACTTTGTGGACCAGGCGCGAACGCAGACCCTACAATTTTAATGAACCACCGTTCTGCCAGATCAAACATACCCATTCCTGTGTCTCGGTACATCTTCTATCATTATATGCAATCAGTTTTTTTTTACAATAGTCAACCATATAGGAGCCTATTCGTGACCAGACACACACCCACAGACATTCAGCTTTATATTATATATATATATATATATGATTAGTTTTTTTGGAAAAAGAATTCCAGCAGAGTGCTCAATTAAAAGGAAAATCCAAATTTTAAGAGCGTACTTATATTTTGTGTACAGAAAGTTGTTAGTTGAGACAGGTCATTGGTACCGTCGGTTTCAAGCCCGATAATAAGGCCCGTTTAAGGTATCCTTATCGAGCTCTCTTCAGCCAATATTCGTCTATCTTATAACCGGAAGTGTGAAGTATATATACCTCGCGAATCCACGTTCAAATCTCGTTTTGTTTTATCCCCCCTTTTTTTTTTATCTATCTATATCTATATATATATATATATATATATATATATATATATATATATATATATCGGGTAATGTAATACCTAATTTTCAACTTTGAATTATTAAAATTTAAGATCTAATTTCGAAAAAATGTTTTTTTTTTTTTTATATGAATCGATTTTAATTTGAACCCCATTTAATTTTAAAATCTCTTTCCATATGTATAAAAACTTTAAAATCTGTATTGGTATCGGTTAAAAACTTAAAAATTCGTTTAATTATATCGAACATTTAAAAATTTCCAAAAATACGTTTAAAGTTTTAAAAAATATATTTTTTTAATTATATCGAATCACGTTTAAAAATTTCGAAATACGTTTAAAAATTATTTTTTAAAACCCCAAATCTTTCAAGGTTGGGGAAGTGAGTATTTATCTATCCTAAGTGATTTCCCTAGTTTATTAACATTATTATATTTTTCTATAGTTTTAAATTCGAAATAGATTATAAATTACATTTATAAAATATAATATATATATATATATATATATATATATATATGACATTAATTAAAAATCTATAATATAATTGCGATTAAAATCCAAGTTTACCGACTAATTATTTATGTATTTACAATTTTTTTTCCTTATATATATATATATATATAACAACATCTAAGTGTTGTTCTTTTCATTGATCCAATTTATTAGGAGACCCTTCCTTCTATGTATGCAACTTTTCAAAGCTTCACTCCTCACATTTAAACATTTTATTTTTGGGTCATGAATGGACCGGAGGATGTAGTATTTCTCTGCGTTACAGAGTGAGCATTGACTTAATTCCGGGACGTATGCTGGTCTATGCTCTATTTTTCTCCATTTTATGGAAAAAGGGTGTATTTTTTTCTTTAAGCTCCCACACGCGGGTAGCTAATGCTGTATTCATCCTTGTTTTAGCTCTAAAGGAGCTCATATGCGCATAATATCTTTGTTTAAATTGGCCTTTTGTCATACCTATATATATTTCCGGTATATTTGTGGATTGTTCCGTTACTGTGGCCTCATAAACAAGGGATTCAGCTTTACAATTACCCTCCAATGGACAGCTATTTTTGGTCCTGCAAGAGCAGCCTGCGTTATCTATCTTTTTTGGTTCTTTGGATATTATCGACTTTATTGATGGAGCTGTCGAGTAACTAACTTTCACCGTGTTTCTATTAAAAAGTTTATGTAGTCTATGTGTTCTTGGAAAATGTTTGTCTAGAAGGCTAAGAAAACAATGCCCCACTCTAGTTTTAGTGTTTAATGAAAACGGAGGTAAGAACCAGATTATTTTCCGTTTCCTCTTTCGTTTTATATTTTCTCTATTCTGGGTTTGTTGAAATTTTATGTTTTCATTGAACCCACTTTGATGCAGTGCGTCATTATAATATGGTGCTGCTTTCTCGAACACTTCAGCGTTCGAAGAAAGCCGTGAAATCCTTTGGCTAATGTTCGCTACCATATTTTTAAACACTGTGGGTGGGTGGCATGAACCCTTATTTATATACATGAGTTTTTCATTTAGTTTGTGAAAGGGTTTGTGTATTTTCTTCTCGAGATCTAGAGTGGCATCTAAAAAATCTACTCTATCTAAATTTGTCTGTATTATTATTTTAAAGCCTAGTTCCTTAAAAAATTCAGTTAGGTCTTTTCTAAGCTTGTCTAGTGCACATCCATTGTAGTCACGCGATAGGCAAAGTCCATCATCTCTATATAATCCAAAAAAGTGATCTGGGAATTTATATTTCATGGTCTCCAGTAGAAAAAGTCCAACCAGATCGCAGATATCAGCACTGTCATACGCCCCCATCGCGACGTCAAAGGGGTCTTCGGGGTTTGATTTTTTGACCCACGTTTTATCGTCAAAAAATAAAAGGGTCTGTCGAGCTTGCATGATTGTTTCCTTATCGAGCTCACTTATCTTTCTATATTTTGATGCGAAGATCAACGATTTTTCTAGGATTTCCTTAGTGATTGAAGGGTAAAAATCGACGATATCCAGTTGTGTAAACTTACATTTGTGTGGTTCAGTTATGTTTTTAAACCAGTCCAGTACCGCGCTAGTGTCTGCCCACAAATTAAGATTTGATTTTCTTTTTATCTCTTTTACTATTTCTCTAAGTATAGACTTGCTAGCTAGACCGATTTCGCTTTTAGCCGGGTTTATTAACCTGCAGGTTTGCCTATTATTAAAATTTTCCTTGTGGTCTTTTAAAGTTATAAACACATTTTTCTTTGCTAACCTATTTACTCTGTATTCTATACCTAATTTTGTGGCAACTTCTGTAGCCTCTTGGTTAATAGATTTATAAGTATCTTTTCTTGCTACCTGGTATTTTTCTGTAATTGAGTTTAGTACAAGTTGTTTTTTCTGTTCCTTTTCCATTTTATATAAATTTTTCGTTTTATCTGAGAAAACAATCGTCTCATTTTCTCTTTTTATTTTTTTGATATCAGCTGTCATTGTTTTTTGAAATTGATTTGATCTATGTTTAAATTCAAGCTTAGCGATAATGTCTAGTAAATCTTTTTCAAAATTTTCTAATTCTTCCACTTTACTCGGGTATTTTATAGATTTTAATCCAAAATTGTTTTTCACATTCTCTTGGATGTTTGTTTCGTTTATAACCTTCCATCTCATCCTCTGAATTACATCTTCAATTTTCGATAGTAGGATTCTTGTATACAGCTGGTTACTTGGTGTTGGTATATTTTTAGTGGAGTAATTTAAGGTATATTGTTCCATCTCCGGTTGTTTTTAAAGAAGGTGGTCTTTACTTCCTGTTTTGTGGTGTTCTTTCCCGATAGTGCTCAACCACTAGGCTATTGGTATTTACCGTAAATTCCTGGTGGGGGCGAATATGATTAGTTTTTTTGGGAAAAGAATTCCAGCAGAGTGCTCAATTAAAAGGAAAATCCAACTTTTCAGAGCGTACTTATATTTTGTGTACAGAAAGTTGTTAGTTGAGACAGGTCATTGGTACCGTCGGTTTCAAGCCCGATAATAAGGCCCGTTTAAGGTATCCTTATCGAGCTCTCTTCAGCCAATATTCGTCTATCTTATAACCGGAAGTGTGAAGTATATATACCTCGCGAATCCACGTTCAAATCTCGTTTTGTTTAATCCCCCCCCTTTTTTTTTCTTTTTTTTTAATCTATCTATATCTATATATATATATATATATATATATATATATATATATATATATATATATATATACATATATATATATATATATATATATCGGGTAATGTAATACCTAATTTTCAACTTTGAATTATTTAAATTTAAGATCTAATTTCGAAAAAATGTTTTTTTTTTTTATATGAATCGATTTTAATTTGAACCCCATTTAATTTTAAAATCTCTTTCCATATGTATAAAAACTTTAAAATCTGTATTGGTATCGGTTAAAAACTTAAAAATTCGTTTAATTATATCGAACATTTAAAAATTTCCAAAAATACGTTTAAAGTTTTAAAAAATATATTTTTTTAATTATATCGAATCACGTTTAAAAATTTCGAAATACGTTTAAAAATTATTTTTTTAAAACCAAATCTTTCAATCACTAAGGAAATCCTAGAAAAATCGTTGATCTTCGCATCAAAATATAGAAAGATAAGTGAGCTCGATAAGGAAACAATCATGCAAGCTCGACAGACCCTTTTATTTTTTGACGATAAAACGTGGGTCAAAAAATCAAACCCCGAAGACCCCTTTGACGTCGCGATGGGGGCGTATGACAGTGCTGATATCTGCGATCTGGTTGGACTTTTTCTACTGGAGACCATGAAATATAAATTCCCAGATCACTTTTTTGGATTATATAGAGATGATGGACTTTGCCTATCGCGTGACTACAATGGATGTGCACTAGACAGGCTTAGAAAAGACCTAACTGAATTTTTTAAGGAACTAGGCTTTAAAATAATAATACAGACAAATTTAGATAGAGTAGATTTTTTAGATGCCACTCTAGATCTCGAGAAGAAAATACACAAACCCTTTCACAAACTAAATGAAAAACTCATGTATATAAATAAGGGTTCATGCCACCCACCCACAGTGTTTAAAAATATGGTAGCGAACATTAGCCAAAGGATTTCACGGCTTTCTTCGAACGCTGAAGTGTTCGAGAAAGCAGCACCATATTATAATGACGCACTGCATCAAAGTGGGTTCAATGAAAACATAAAATTTCAACAAACCCAGAATAAAGAAAATATAAAACGAAAGAGGAAACGGAAAATAATCTGGTTCTTACCTCCGTTTTCATTGAACACTAAAACTAGAGTAGGGCATTGCTTTCTTAGCCTTCTAGACAAACATTTTCCAAGAACACATAGACTACATAAACTTTTTAATAGAAACACGGTGAAAGTTAGTTACTCGACAGCTCCATCAATAAAGTCGATAATATCCAAAGAACCAAAAAAGATAGATAACGCAGGCTGCTCTTGCAGGACCAAAAATAGCTGTCCATTGGAGGGTAATTGTAAAGCTGAATCCCTTGTCTATGAGGCCACAGTAACGGAACAATCCACAAATATACCGGAAATATATATAGGTATGACAAAAGGCCAATTTAAACAAAGATATTATGCACATATGAGCTCTTTTAGAGCTAAAACAAGGATGAATACAGCATTAGCTACCCGCGTGTGGGAGCTTAAAGAAAAAAATACACCCTTTTTCCATAAAATGGAGAAAAATAGAGCATAGACCAGCATACGTCCCAGCATTAAGTCAATGCTCACTCTGTAACGCAGAGAAATACTACATCCTCCGGTCCATTCATGACCCAAAAATAAAATGTTTAAATGTGAGGAGTGAAGCTTTGAAAAGTTGCATACATAGAAGGAAGGGTATCCTAATAAATTGGATCAATGAAAAGAACAACACTTAGATGTTGTTTTTATATATATATATATAAGGAAAAAAATTGTAAATACATAAATAATTAGTCGGTAAACTTGGATTTTAATCGCAATTATATTATAGATTTTTAATTAATGTCATATATATATATATATATATATTATATTTTATAAATGTAATTTATAATCTATTTCGAATTTAAAACTATAGAAAAATATAATAATGTTAATAAACTAGGGAAATCACTTAGGATAGATAAATACTCACTTCCCCAAACCTTGAAAGATTTGGGGTTTTAAAAAATAATTTTTAAACGTATTTCGAAATTTTTAAACGTGATTCGATATAATTAAAAAAATATATTTTTTAAAACTTTAAACGTATTTTTGGAAATTTTTAAATGTTCGATATAATTAAACGAATTTTTAAGTTTTTAACCGATACCAATACAGATTTTAAAGTTTTTATACATATGGAAAGAGATTTTAAAATTAAATGGGGTTCAAATTAAAATCGATTCATATATAAAAAAAAACAACATTTTTTCGAAATTAGATCTTAAATTTAAATAATTCAAAGTTGAAAATTAGGTATTACATTACCCGATATATATATATATATATATATATATATATATATATATATATATATATATATATATATATATATATATAGATAGATTGATATAGATAGATAAAAAAAAAAAAAAAAAGGGGGGGGAATTAAACAAAACGAGATTTGAACGTGGATTCGCGAGGTATATATACTTCACACTTCCGGTTATAAGATAGACGAATATTGGCTGAAGAGAGCTCGATAAGGATACCTTAAACGGGCCTTATTATCGGGCTTGAAACCGACGGTACCAATGACCTGTCTCAACTAACAACTTTCTGTACACAAAATATATATATATATATATATATATATAGAAATATGGGAGGTGTAAGTGTGTATATATGCGTATATATATATATATATATATATATATATATACATTGCGGAAAATGCTCTAAAGAGAAAATGCCATTTGCAGATACTGTTTAATAAAACGTATAAAAAAGTTCCTATTTAATGAAACTATATTAGATATTTATAAGCGTACATGACGGCAATGCGCTATATAAAAGAGTTTTTTTTTTTTGTCAGCATTATAGCGATTACGTTAATCTCTTGATACATTTTTAAATGTATATCACGTCGAGGTCGGGTACCTGCTTCTATGTGCGCTTTGCATTTAAATATCATACACATTGAACGGAATTCTTAATTTACCAAATAAATGAAGCAGGGAAGATGTCTGCGAGTTAGATGCAAAGGTAGACGCGTTTCCAGGAAAATCTATCGATTAATCTGAAGACGAAGACGCCAAAACAAACTTTAGAATCTGTTTTAGAGATAAGATGGTGCTTTCTTCTGCAATATGCAACTCTCTAAGTTTGGAATATTTTTAGATGGGTGATTTGTTGTTAATTTTTCGGACTACGATTCTAATGTTTTTTTTTTTTTTAATTATCGAAATAGTTTTGACCGATGACACTTCCAGGTGCATGTAGTAGAAATAGTGAGTATTTGTTGAACTTAGGAATGTTTGTATAATTTTTATAATTTGGACTTTTTTTAATATATTTTCACATTTTTCGACAACTCTAATCTACGATTTACCTTACGCCCATCTTTTTAAACTTGGAAGTTTTCTGATTGAACTTAGACATCGTTGTATTCCTCGGAGTATTCGGACAACTGCAAAATTTAGCGATAACATCGTCTCCTTAAAGAAAAAAAAATACAGCTTTATTTAAAAAAAAACTTTTATTGATAAAATCAATTCAGGTAGCTTATTGATATAGTAACGCTGGCATCAATTCAATGTAGCCTTCTTCAGATTTAACCACCGTCTCGATACAGGCGCGGGACTGGAAGCAACCTTTCCCTCAAGCGCCGGGTATATTCGACATAGTAGGCTAGCGCCCAGCCATGCTGCTGATATGTCTTGTGTCTTTCAGCGGCCACCTGATTACACCAGGCGATCAACACACTCTTCAGCGTATTTAGCTACACTTTGGTGTTGACTTTCAAGCCGACTTCGAGGATGTGATATGTGGCCTCACTTTAAACCACACCAAAATCATAATCGTTGTCAGAAACTTTGTTTTTTTTATACCCTGGGCACGGCCCTGTAATTCGTGGCAATACAGCGATCAATTTTGAGAGTGCTGACAAAATTCTCATTTTCATAACTTGGATCAGTAGAGAGCATGAATTGTACAGTGGCGCATCTCCGATATCGCTGGTTGAACATTATAACTTTCAGACATAGGTGAAGTCTGCTATCGCTCTTAAAATTTGTACACAACTAATCGTCTAGTAAATAGTATGCAAAAAAAAAAAAAATGAAAATCAGTTTTTATCAAATAGAAATTAAACTATGTCGTCTTTTTAGGGCGACACTTTTATCGTTCCAGTCGGTATTCTCAATTTGGTTGTTCCTATTCACTTTGCCTCCCAACGAGGGCAGAGTTAGATATCAGGGCCGTCTTCTATGTGGAGCAAAAAGAACAAAATTTAAACGTCGTAGAAAATTACTCCTCCACTAATTGAGAACAAAAAATTGAAGTGTCAGACCAAACCAGATGGTATTTAATTGCTTCCTCACGAGAGCAAATAAAGACACATGGTCATTTTTATATGGGGAGCAGTTCCCCCGAATAAAACACTCTGACAGTGTCCAAATTAATAGTAATGGCCTCGGTATGAAGGGGTTCCTATATATTGACCAAGGCATTATTAATTTAAAGAGTAATTATCTCAATATGAAGGATGTAGCTTTCATTGACCAAGGACCAATTACTTAAGTGAAACGTCACACCAGATACTACACATTGGCCTTGGTCAGAAGGCACAGAAATCTCTTATGGTTTTATACGTACACAGATTCTGCGATGAAAGCTTTTAAGTTTGGAATTTTACAATCTTTTTATTGATTTATTTTTTGGTGAACTTGATTAGTCGGACGAAGGTTTACTTGTGAGTTGTTATATTAACAACGTTTTAACAGGGGGAAAATAGGCTTAAAAATTGTCTCGTCGAACTTCGGAATATTTTGGACATATTCAGAAATATGTACCGCATATTCCGGCGTATAAGACGACCGACTGATAAGACAAGTTACAAAATGGAAGCAACTTTTAATAAATTAATCATGTATCCGTTGCATAAGACAACTGCTAAATCACGAATCCATGTTTGTCTAGCCTAGGCTAGAGATTGCAAGATGCGTTTTCTCCTGAAATATTGGTTTTTAAAGATGCTTTTAACTTTAAGAGTAATCTCATGCGCCGAAATATACGATAAATGTGTTCAATTGATCGTCCTAATATATTATACCTCTAGTTTTATACTATAAAGCTATTGAGAAAAACCCTGTAATATAAACATTAAATCCCTCTTACTCCCTCTTTCTTTCACTTTCTCTCTCTCTCTCTCTCTCTGTATATGTATATATATATATATATATATATACATATTACTATAGAAAAATGCTGACATGAAAAGTAATATGGTTAAGCTTAAACATGGAAAAGTAAAGGATTAGTTTAAACTGAATAAAAACAGGACCAGATACTCTAGTAAAAAAAAAATCATTATAACTAACGATATTACAGCATCAAGAATTGGTTATATAATCTTATAAATTCAACTTAAAAAATAATTTAATGTTGCAATATCTAAAGATATACATTTATTATATTTTTTAACCATATTACTTTTCATGCTTACATTTTTCTATTGTAATCCATGATTTTTCCAGCCTTCCGATTAATGTATTTGTTCTCTGTTTAATTTCAATCTTATTTTTTTGCCCATATAAACATAACATACACATATGTAATAAAATAACAATGTCGACACTCGTCTGTTCCAATAACACCAATTATCTCCCTTTCATTCTTTAATTCTGCCTGATTCACTTGTTATTCTCTTTTCGCGACACCTAATCGCTGAAGCAACGTTGTTGCTATGAGACCCAATCATAAAAAAACATCGCTCACCTTCTTACGTTGTTTTACGATTTTAAATACCATCACCATCATTTTTGTTTTACGGAAAGAAAATTGAAAAAAAACGTTTTACAATATAGCGAAGAATGGGATCTATAAACTGTAATAATTGTTTGAAATTTGGTCAAATAATGAGTGAGCAGTGAAGCGTTAAAGCAGTTCTAAATGACTTAAACTGCCACTTAATTATATATTAAAACACTACCGTTTTTAAATATATTATCATTTTAGCCCGGTGTTGTCCGGGGATTTGGAGGTGTATGTTGAGCACAACAAAAACGGTCAATTGTTTAAAATTTGACCTCTATAATGCCCCCTTAACATTGATTGTTTTGTGGTCAAATAAAGTTATTATGGTAGATCCATTTCCAAGAAACCTACATCTAAAATTTCAAGTGTCTAGACCCAAAATTGTCGGAGGAGTTCTCACATGTCAAATCGTTGAACTTTGCCCCCTTAATAGTGAAATTTCTTACCAAAAACGAATTACACTGATTTTTCCAAATCTCAGTACCTTGTATATCAAATTTCGAGTCTGTAGACTGAAAATTGACAGAGTTATAGCGTAGGAAAATGTACACTGACACACACACATATGCGTTCGCTTATATATATATATATATATATATATATATATATATATATATATATATATATATATATATATATATATATATATGACCAAACATTATTATGGATAGATAATTTTCGTAAACATTTAAATAATACTGATTACAGTGTTACTATTATTAATTGTTGAGGAATTATCTTATAGTTTCAACATATATTATCAAAGTGAAAGGTATGGTAACAGACATAAAATAAAAGGCACTACTAACACATGTGTTCACCGTAATGTTTTCTCCTTTCTAAATTAATGTTGTTCTATTTCTAATTTGTTTTCTCATTTCTCACTTATTTCATGTTAAAAAAAAAATTCAACTAAAAGGGGATACATAAGGGATAGCGTTGAGCAATAATAACTCCATGAAGTTTTAAAAATAAACTTAAACAACAGTTTTAAAAATAAACTTAAACGACAGTTTTAAAAATAAACTTAAACGACGGTTTTAAAAATAAACTTAAACGGCAGTTTAAAAAATAAACTTAAAATGTGGTCAAAATGGCTTTGGTTGGGCTGAGATAATGATTTTTGCAGTTCACGAAGCTCTGTCTCTGTATGTCTGTCTTTCTGTCTCTCTCTCTCTCCCTTTGTATTTTTCAGGCGTTCTCCCTCCCTCTTCCTATCTTTCTGTCTCTCTTTTTCTCTCTGGCTCTCTCTGTCGCTCTCTCCCTTGGTCTCTTTTACGCGCTTTCCCTCCCTCTTTCTATTTTTCTGTCTCTCTTTCTCTTTCTGTCTCTCTCTCTCTCTGTATATAATATATATATATATATATATATATACATATATATACACACACATATATATATATATATATATATATATATATTACAGTCATTATTCAAGCAAGTCTGATTACACACGACTGAATATATTTTCCGATTTTGTTGGATAACTTTTCAATTCGCCAAGTGGTAATTTTTATTTCAGCTTACATATGTATATAATGGTGCCCAGTAGTTGTTGATCGGACATATTCTTCTCATGCGCTTTCAGTCAGTAGATCTGCTTATCGTCAAAAGTGATTGTTGTTTAATTTTATTGATTGAGACTTTGTGTATTTACATATAATTCAATTTATTTCTATTTATTAATTGGTTATAAAGGAAGATGCAGGACGTGGAGGGGCGAATATTTTTTTTTTTTTTGCATTTTGAGTTCTTTTTTTTATTCTGAACATACATTTATCATCAAATAATTAAAAAAATAGAACTAACTATGAATACACCAAGCTTTAATAATAATATATATATATATATATATATATATATATATATATATACATATAAAATGAAAATTACAATTGAATTTACCAAAATGATCCAAGATGGTAAAATTAAAGTAAATTATAAATAATAAAGAATTAATATTTATAAAATTATCTCAGCCAGATGTAAAAGCTCGATAATACCAAATAGGAAATAGAGCTTATAATATGAGCAAACAGTTAATGAAATATGTTAAAAAACACTTTGAAATGAGTTAAAACATATTTAATCTGAAAAGGAAACACTAGATAAATAGATAGTCCTTAATCCGCGGAGTTTCGAAGAAATACTCTCTTTCTCATCAGAGGGTAGGAATTAGCAAAATCCAGGATCGGATTTTGCATGCAGAAGTATTTAATGAAACAACAAATAAGTCAAAGATCTTACTTGAAAACAAAATAATTCAAGCAGAGGGAATATGGTAAAGAAAAAGGTGATTACGCATTAATGGATAGTCTGGCGGAAGAAAAAAAATACAGTGGCGGTAAAATCCAAATGTGAAACTTCAAGAAAGTTAAGTTTTTTTTTTGTTTTTTTTTGTTTTTTTTTATATAAGTGACCTGCACATTTCAGTTGACCTATATATGTTTGCCCTATATATATTTTCGCGCCTTTACCATTTCCTGTCTGGGTCAGTTTG
>NC_136520.1:12129655-12154655 GCF_053919585.1 Euprymna scolopes
ACGAAATATGGTATAATAAAATCATGGAGTGTTTATTCGCCTCTGAACTCCGTAGAATTGAAATATGTCACAAAGTTTAACAAGGTGTTTTAATATAGATCCACAGAATATTGTGATAAGTGTTTCAGTGTGAACAGATATGGTATAATAAATTATGGGGTTTATCTATTTTATTTTTACTTTCATCATATTTTGCTTTGGTTTTGATACCCCCAAATTCGAAGATATGTCTTTACAACCCATCCTTTTCATAACCTATCATACTTTCATAAATCAGAGTCAATTTTCCGTAGGCTGTTTTCGAACCCAGTCAACGCCGGGTAATTTTGGTAGTACATATATATATATATATATATATATATATATATATATATATATATATATATATATATATATATGTGTGTGTATGTGGATGATAATATATATATATATATATATATATATATGTGTGTGTGTGTGTGTGTGATTTCGCCGCGTTTTGCTTGATCTCTTTGTGTTACTAGGCGTGCTTGTGTGTGTGGCGCGTTCGATTAGTTTGCTTCACATGCAAGAGGCTCGGGTTTTTCATCCCGAGTTCGGTTTGTCTAACAGATGAGTCGAAATGAGGGCAAAACTCGGGTTTTGGACTGCTGTTTTCTTGCCTGTGATGGCGCTTGTGAACTGCGGCGTTGTCTGTTGTGGAAATAATTATATTATCTCTCACATTCCGAAGGTTCTTTCTCTTTCGCTGTCACTCTCTCTCTCTCTCGCTCTCTCTTTCTCTCTGTATATATATATATATATATATATATATATATATAATTCCTCTCATTCTGAGATGAGCATATTGGGAAGTGAAACACGATATACCATAAGCGTATTAAGCGATGGTCTTTGTGTAAACGATTCATCTTAGCTATTCGGACGATATCAAAACGTTCTTAATTCACTACCCGCTCACCATCTGCTGATTAGCGTAATGGTTCAAAGCCTTGACTGTCGTACGGGTGTTCGGGTTTCTATCCTGGCTTGAGTGTTTTGCCTGTCTAGCCGCACTGAAAAGCTATGATACAGTGAAACAGTACTGTATGTGGATGCCTCTCTCTTTCTCTCTCTCTGTATATATATATATATATATGTATATATATATATATATATATATATATATATATATATATATATATATATCAGCAAAGGTAGCTAGCGTTGTCTAGGTTTCTTAGATATTGATCATGCCATTTCTATCTCGGCCAACGCCGAGTATGTATACTTGCGTTGCATATCTCTAAAACTGTTTCAATGCAACAAATACTGGAAAAAATGCCTATAATAAAGGAAGAAGGTAATAACTCTTCTTAAATTGTATTTTCGGCCGTGATATAAACTCATGGGACGGAAACTATTCCTATTTTACTGAATAAAATTATGATAGCAAATGTACAGATATAACTAGTACAACATAATACACAAAGCGCGTTGAACTTACTTCAATTTAGTATATATTTCTGTTTCAATATAACTAGACATATAAGAGGAATTGAAGATGTTTGCATGAGCTTTGCATGAGCATGTGTCAATAAGAACTTGCCATACACTTTATGTTGAAGATCATAAGTTTTATTGGTTAAATTTTAAAAAAGTACAAATATCTGTTGGTTCTATTACAGATTTTCGTAAATGTTTAAGATGAGCGCGCCTGTGAATCTGCACATGTCAGCGATATTCGAGCTCGTGGCAAAATTGCTGTAACATTTAGGTATGTATAAGCAGCCCTTTTTCTTAAAATGTTTGTACCAAGTCCTAATTTTTTTGTAGTTGGCGGTTTCTCTGCAAAAGTTGTGAAGAAAGCACGCTGCACTGCCTTCGGTGACTGAGTCCGAGTATACTCTATCACGCAAATGCCTTTTCTTTTGAAGTGAACGGTATTTCTTAACCTAAAAATATAGAAATGCTTAACGTTACACACAAAAACTGGAAACGTTTCTATACAAACTGTGAACGTTTGATCTTATTCCATCAAAATTATCAAAATTATGTGCCTACGAAATGGGGTCAAACATTTGGGAACATTCTGTATAAGAACACTTAAAACAATGCCGAGATGCGCGGAACGCATATAAAGCGTCTGGTATTACGAACTCCTCCTCATGTTATTAATGACCAGGCTCAAAGATGCTTAACTTCAGTGATCTCGCTAGGACCAATGCGTCAAGGTTATTATGCGCATATATTCACGTTTGGAATCATACACTGACAGCTGGTTCCTCATATTATGGTTTCTCTGTGTTCATACATATGTTGAGTGTTACAACTTAAGAGTCGAAATCCAAGCATTCGTACAATAATCGCAATTCGCATCAAATACAATGTTTTTATAGTTGTTTATATTACTGGTTCCCGAATGAATCGGTCGGACAATATAAAAAGTATAATATTTATCTCGGTTTTCTCATCATATATACTTCCATATTTATCTTGTTTTTAATGCTGAATAAAACGATAAGAGGTTGATTCGAATGTAATGAGAATACGAGTGAAATATGGCGGGCGATGTTTGATCTATGGTGGAAAAGGCAAAAAAGACAATTATATTATCATGTAAGATATTATCTTGGGATTGCATGGCTGTAATTTCAGCTTTATCCAACGATTGGGGTTTAGACGTTTTTTTCGGCTTTTCCTATAATGTCCACCAAGAAAAGTCCATGAACTCAGCGCGTTAGTTTTTTATCAGCTAATCCTGTAACGCCTTCGTTTCATATTAAGCTCATGAAGATTACCATATACCCAGTCTTATTTAAGTTAAGAGAAATTAATTCTGGCGTTGAGATGCCTTGAAGGCTTGGTTTATCTTTAAGTAGTGTTACAGTCTAGTCGATTAGAGACCAAGCAACCAGATCAATCAAGTTTTTTCATACTAGGGTGCGCGTTTTATTTTTTGGTTAGCATTGTTTGTTGCGTTCGATTGTCGGTTTTCTGGAGTGACTGTGTAACCTAGTGGTTGTTGACTGCCTTTAAACTGAAACAAAAAAACATCAAGTGCATGAAAAACACAAGTTCTGAGTTCTTGTAGGTTTTATTAGAGATAATTTACACACGCACACACACACAAACACAATATATATGAACATTTATATATATATAATTATATATATATATATATATATATATAAACACCCCAACCCACCACACACAGACACACACACACACACATATATATATATATATATATATATATATATATATATATATATATATATATAAGCTACACAGAATATTCCGCGTTTCATCCACACAAGGATTAGTCATCCTTATATATATATATATATATATATATATATATATATATATATATATATATATATATATATATATATATATATATATATATATATATATATATGATTGTTGAGCTGGATTAAATCCGACTATATGAAATAAAATGGAGGTGGAAGGACCTGGATACTCAACGTTTCGCCCGATTTATGCGGGCTTCTTGAAGAGGGATGGTCATTGACGAGAGAGTCGGAGGATTGGGGCTATATATAATGATGGGGGAGAGCAACGTGTGTTCCTTATGTAAATTAGATATCATATATACATATATATACATCTTATGAGAGAAAAAATAAATAAGAGTAAACTAGTGTAGTGGATTACGTCTAAATGTTAAAATATCGTAGAGATTTTAAAAAAAAATGTGTTTGGAAATATAGCGGTGATAGATTAAATAAATAAAATGACACGAGATTACGAAAGATTTTTTTTCCATATCGCGTTTAACCGGTGTCTAAGTTGTTCTCTTTAATAATTATTTTCGACAGAAAGGGAGCAACGTGGAAAAAAAACAAAAAAAAACTTTTCTTTGCTTAATTATATTGCTGGAATGGGAGATTATAGCCGACTCAATTAAACGTCGTGTGGATCTGTTATGTACGTGTTTAAGGAAAGTTGCTTTGTTAAAATCTAAATGGTGGTCGTTCTCCATGATGTGACAAAATATGGCGTTGAGTGTATTGTTGTTTTTTTACATGTCTTTTGTGTTCATATATTTTTTTATTTAAATTACGTTGAGTTTCTCCTACGTATATTCTTCCACAATCAAGGCAGGGCATGGAATATATTCCGGATTTGGTGTTAATGTTGGTATTAGTCATAATTTTACGTGTTAGATACCTAATTCTTAAAGAGTTTAGTTTTGTTATTTGAATGCCTGTCTTATTAAGGTTCTTATAGATTGTGTCGTTGTTTTTATAAGTTGGTAATGTTAATTGCCTGTTGTGTGTCTGGCTATTTAGGGAATGGTCTCGGTTTCGGTTATGGTAAATTTTTAGTGCTTTTCTTTTTGTATTTGCCAAAAAATGTTGAGGGTATTGCAAGTTCATGAATGTACGTTCGATATACTCAAATTCTTCCATGATGTATTTTTCATTGCATATTCTCAGGGCCCTAAGAAAATATCCTATTAGACCACCTCTTGTTATATTATTATCGTGATGAAAGTAAAAGTGTATGTAATCATTTTTATTCGTGACTTTCCGATGGAATTTAAAACTTAGATGATCATTGTTATTTATGATATTGATGTCCAGAAAAGGTATGGAGTTGTTGATTTTCTCTTTCATACGTATAGTTAATAGTGGGTTCGACCTTGTTTAATTTATCAGTGATATTCTCTATTTTGCAAGATATAGGGAGAAAAATTAAAATATCATCAATATATCTATAGTAGGAGGTGCCCTTGGGCAATTTATATTTCATGGGTCCGGTTTCTATGAATCATAAAAATAGACATGCCAAAACCTCACTAAGAGGGTTACCCATGGGCAGTCCTAATTTTCTGTCGAAAATAATTATTAAAGAGAACAACTTAGACACCGGTTAAACTTAATTAAAAAAAATTCTTTCGTAATCTCGTGTCATTTTATTTATTTAATCTATCACCGCTATATTTCCATACACATTTTTTAAAAATCTCTACGATATTTTAAATTTTAGACGTAATCCACTACACTAGTTTACTCTAATTTATTTTTTCTCTCATAAAATGTATATATATATATTTATATATATATATATATATATATATATATATATATATGTATATATGACATCTAATTTACATACGGAAAACACGTTGCTCTCCCCCATCATTATATATAGCCCCAATCCTCCGACTCTCTCGTCAATGACCATCCCTCTTGAATAAGCCCGCATAAATCGAGCGAAACGTTGAGTATCCAGGTCCTTCCACCTCCATTTTATTTCATATATATATATATATATATATATATATATATATATATATATATATATGCATATATATATATATATATATATATATATATAAACTGAATACCTGTGTAAGTGTGTGTTTGTGCGTGTGTGTGTGTCTGGCCACGAAAGGCTCCTATATGGTTGATTATTTGAAAAAACTAATTACATATGATGATAGAAAATGAATCGAGACATAGCAGAACTGTGGTTCATTAAAATTGTGGGGGCTGCGTCCGCGCCTGTTCCCCAAAGTATGGAAATAAATGTAAAAATTATAAAAAAACGTTTACAAGTGTTTTTGATATAGATGTACATAAGAATACTTTGATAAGTATGTTTTAACTTAAATAAGGATGGTATAAACAAATTGTGGGGTCTGCGTTCGCGCCTAGCCTCGACAGAATGGAAATAGGCACAACATTTAATAAATACTTTTTTCATATCTCTCTGCGTAAGTATACCTTGATTATTATGTTTCAGTTTGAAGATAAATGGTATAATCAGATTATGGTATGGTCGTTCGGGCCGCACCTCCATAGAATGAAAATATGTCACAAAGTTTAACAAGTTTTTTTTTTTTTTTAACACAGATCCAAAGAATATAGTGATAAGTGTGTCAGTGTGAACAGGTATGGTATAATAAATTATTGGGTTTATCTATTTTATTTTTACTTTCATCATATTTTGCTTTGGTTTGATACCCCAAACTTTGCAGCTATCTTTTTACAACCCTTCTTTTCATAACCTATCATACTTTCATGAATCAGAGTCTATTTTCTGTAGGTTGGTTTTGAACCCAGTCAACGACGGGTACTTTTGCTGCTATATATATAAAACTGAACGTCTGTATGTGTGTGAGTGTGTGTGCGTTTCTGGTCACGAATAGGCTCCTATATGGTTGACTATTATAGAAAACTGTTTACATATAATGATAGAAGATGTATCTAGACACAGGAATGGGTATGTTTGATTTGGGAGAACGGTGGTACATTAAAATTGTGGGGCCTGCGCTGGTGCCTGGTCGACAAAGTATGTAAATAAAAAATTTTAAAATGAAAAAATAAATATTTACAGGATGTTTGATATGCATGTATATAATAATGCTTTGATAAGTATGTTTTAACTTGAATAAGGATGGTACAATAACATTGTGGGGTCTGCGTTCGCGCCTGACCTCCATAGAATAAAATCGGCACAAAATTTAATAAAGACTTTTCATATTTATCTGCGTAAGTATACTTTGATAATTATGTTTCAGTTTGAAGAAATATTGTATAATAAAATTATGGAGTGTTCGTTCGCACCTGATCTCCATAGAATGGAAATATGTCACAAAGTTTAACTAGTTTTTTTTAAAGATAGATCCACAGAATATTGTGATAAGTGGTTCAGTGTGAACAGGTATGGTATAATAAATTATGGGGTGTATCTATTTAATTTTTACTTTCATCATATTTTGCTTTTGTTTTGATACCCCCAAATTCGAAGCTATCTCCTTAAAACGCTTCCTTTTAATAAGCTATCATACTTTCATAAATCAGAGTCAATATCTGTAGGCTGTTTTTGAACCCAGTCAATGACGGGTACTTTAGCTAGTATATATATATATATATATATATATATATATATATATATATATATGCAACTAGCAGGAGGCGGTCGCTGTTGCCCGGGAGTAAAATACCGCTTTATATGATATTTTAATTTCTCCAGATTTCGTATATATCATAATTAAGTTATGATTTAAAAGTGTAAAAAAGTAATTCGGTGCCATGAGCTAGAATCGAAACAAAAACGCTCGCATTCAAAGCTGGTGACGTTACTAGTGCCCCACCAGGACGCGTATATGAACCGATTTAAATTTAAAAATAAACTAAGCTGCATGTGCAAAATTTATAACGATCTTTGTTTTTTAATTTGGACCTATTTTTGACCATTTGAAAACAATATTAACCGGCTAAAAGCCCATAAATGGACTGCTTGTTAAAAAAAACAATGATTTGAGGCCCTTTACACCGCTCTGCGACTTTTTGTTTAGGATAATATAGAGTTGGAAAATATATAGATAGACAGACAGATAGGAAGACAGGCCGACAGACATAGGTAGACAGATAGACAGGCATATAGATGTTGTTATCAAAAATATATATTAAAGAAAGAAAATCTTACCTGGATAAGAAAAACTGAACAAAATTTAGAGTAGAAAAATATATTAAATGAAGAATGAGGTGTAAAACAAGATCATCAGAACAATAACGACAATTTATGGAGAAACTTAATAAAAAAAATAAAAAAAAGTAAGTTTCCCTATAGTTCTAATGATATAATACATTTATTTATATATATAACTTTAATTCCTCATATGTAATTAAACACACACACACACACACACACACACACACATATATATATATATATATATATATATATATATATAAACGGGGAAAACCCCTCTGAATGAAGAAATGTAGGTAAATTATGTTGTCACATGGTTTTCCTTGGAAGGAAAATGGATTCCATATTGTTCATTAAACAAAAAGTGTTTTTCTTAACGTCTGACGAGAGGCCGTTCTTGTGAATATTTTCAAACGATATAAGGTTTCAAATTGTCCGGATGGTCGCGAAACAATTGTAACAAACAATGAAAATGCAGTACTTGGTTCTATCAATCTAATCTTTGTTGTTTTGATTCTGATAAAATAATATATATATATATATATATATATATATATATATATATATATATATATATATAAGTGAACGTGTCTGTGTATCCGTGTATCTGTGTCTCTGTGTGTCTGTGTGTCTGTGTACGTTTCACTACGCAATAACTCTGTCAATTTTTAGTCTACACACTCGAAATTTGGTATGCAGGTTACTGAGATTTAAGAAAATCGATGTGATCAGTTTTTGGCTAGAAATTTGGCGATTAGGGGGTCAAAGTTCAACAATTTGACCTTTGAGAACCCTACCAAACTCAGTCGACAATTTTGGTCTACGGACTTGAACATTTAGATATATGTTCCTTGGATATGGATCTAATTTAATAACTTGATTTGAGCCCAAAACAATCACTTTTAAGGGGTCAGAATAGGGGTCAAAGTTAAACA
This sequence comes from Euprymna scolopes, assembly GCF_053919585.1. Taxonomy (NCBI): domain Eukaryota; kingdom Metazoa; phylum Mollusca; class Cephalopoda; order Sepiida; family Sepiolidae; genus Euprymna; species Euprymna scolopes. The sequence continues at coordinate 12,138,022 of NC_136520.1, forward strand.
GAAATTGACCTCTGCGGTCTCTTCCAAATTACTCAGACAATTTCTGTTCTAAATATTTGAAATTTTACATAAAAAGTATTCAGAGATAGGGCAAGCTTTTCATCAGTTTGGCTCGAAAATTTTTAGTTACCAATATATAAATGTTTGTATGTATGTCTGTTCGCATGTCTGCCTTAAACTTTCAATAGAGGTGACAAATTTTACCAAGATCAGTATCGTTTAAAATTCGACCTTTCATACGACAAATATTGAAAATTGGCTAAAAACATTAAAATCTCCACCTTCAACTAGGCACTTTTCTACAGGGGGTCACTTTTTTATCCGATATTTTTTAAAGTTATCCTCTCCCTTAGATGGTAGAGACTTAATTTAAAAAAATGTCGCTTCCGGTTGGGCGATGGTCGTAACAGCATAAACGTTAGGTTTTACCCCGTTCTTTTCCTCCTTTGCGGTACGTGTTCCAGCCTGCCTTCCTACTACCACTTTTTTTTTTTGCTCAACATACACATCCAAATACCCGGGCAACGCCGGGCTGAAATGCTAGTATATATATATATATATATATATATATATATATATATATATATATATATATATATATATATAATAAATTCCAGAGCCAAACAACGTCGCCGCCCACAAATTCCGGTTCGTTGACTTTCATGGCTCTTGTGAACCGCGACGTTGTTTGGCCGTGGAATTTATTATATACACTCTCTCACATTTTGAATATATAAGGTTGATAAGGATACCTTAAACGGGCCTTATTTTCGGGCTTGAAACCGACGGTACCAATGATATGTCTCAACTAACAACTTTCTGTACACAATATATATATATATATATATATATATATATATATATATATATATATATATATATATATATATATAATAGTCATATCATATAGATCTGTATATGATTTTTACTAGTATTGTTTTAATACCTACGGACGCTAGTGTTTCCTCCTTTCTTAAATCATTTGTGCAGGGAGTCACAAATACCGCCGATCAGGAGATTCGAACCCGGCCATGAACCCCCTCACTGACTCCATTACCAAGGAACAGACGCTCGACATAGGTTAACCGCGGCGAGCACAAAGTTTAAATTCACATTTATATAATGAATAACGTTCATTCAAGAAATCGAAGAGTGATCATGTAATTGTAAAAAACTAATCTGCACACATGGAATTAAGTGAGCGGCTTATTTAATTTCAACGTAAAGAGCTCAATAATAGGGAGCCAGTTCTCGAACGGATAGACAATACATACATATATATATATATATATATATATATATATATATATATATATATATATATATAGTTTCCACAGCCCAAAGAACGCCGCAGCTCTCAAGAGCCACGCTAGCCAACGAACCGGAAGTCGAAGACTCGACTTTCGCCCTCATTTGGGCTCATCAGTCAGAACTATCAGTACCACGTTTTTGAAACCCGAGAATCCTGCATGCCAGACAGACGCTCTACCATCTGAGTAAACGCTCCGCCCACAAGAACGTCTATTACCCAACACATACCAAGCAAACCTACACGAAATCAAGCCGTTGAACAGATTTCGGTCAGTTTGTTTTATCTGTGTTGATTTATAGAATTTCTTGAGTGCGGGGAGTTTGCTCACTTGGTAGGGTGTTTACCTCGCATTCATGATGCCCGGGTTTCAAATCCCGTGTGCGGATATGTTTGACTGATGAGTACAGATAAGGGCGAAATTCGAGTGGCAGGCTTGGCTCTCGTGGGCTGCGGCGTTTTTTGGTATGTGGAAATAATTATATATAATCTCTCAAATATTGAAAATTATATATATATATATATATATATATATATATATATATATATATATATATATTAGGTTGGTACAAAAAAGATATCGTTTTTTAACATTAAGTTTAGCTTCCAAAACACCATGATCTGTGCACTTACCTAATATATATATATATATATATATATATATATATATATATATATATATATATATATATATATATCTGTGTGTGTCTGTATATATATATATCTATATATATATAAATATATATATATATATATATATATATATATATATATATATATATATATATTCTTCATATTTCTGTGGCAATATACTTTATTCACAAATATTTATTTTTATATATACAAATCCTTATTCAAGAAGCTCAATATAATTAAAGAACATATAAAAAATAAATGAGAGAAGTCTATCTTCCAAATTTCATGATGTGAATCATTTATTCCCTTAATTCTGTTTACACTTACAATTGTTGACAATATCTAGTTTGTAGCATAAAATGAATCACTTAATTATTATATAAATCCGTGATTCTATTTAGCACTTAATTAATTGATTGTTGAATTAAAAGGAAATATAATGCATTTGGACATGATTTAAAAATCTAAAAATTGGATGAGAAGAGAAGTTGCAAATACCGTATAGATTTCTTTCATGGCGCCATTTTGAATTTTAGAAATAAAGTCATCCAACTCTTCGATGTGTATTAACAGATCCTATTAAATTAGGAATATTCTGCAATAAAGGTTATATTTAATAATTTTCAAATTTATTATTTATAATAAATATAACAAAATATACAGTTTACCCGAATTACATCAATGATCATATTTACCAAACTAAAAAAAACATTTTTAAATTTCCGATTGTATTAAATAATTTACTAATCTGAATGTAAAACTATAAATAATTGAGTTCTCACTCAATTATAATTAAACAAATTATTACAAAAAAACATATTTCTTTGTATTTCCTAATTCTAAAACTATAAGTATATTTATTTATTAATTCGCTATAAAATCCGATAAAGTAATAATTTATCTTGAGCGAAAAAAATATTAACAAGTCAATTTTTAAATCAGCTAATTCTCAGCTTAACAGAGTTATTCCCCTTTGAACAATAAAAAAAAACTTTTTCATCATTCATTCTTTTATATTCTCTAAATTTTCCTAATAAATAATATTTGTACATTTCCAATGTCGCACATTTAGTTCGTGTATAAATCCAATATATATTATTAATTAGTTAACATTTATGTTGAATATAAAATGTTAGTATTAAAACTATTTCAATATTCAATATTATAAAATCGTAAGTTGTATTAATGGATTAAATTAATATAAAACAACATATGAAAGATTAATTATAATTTCGATTTGTTATTGAACATATAATAATTCATTTCTCTTTAATAAATTACTAACTTACTACACTTTTATTTATTTTATCTATAAGTTATCACTATTATAATTATTTTTTTTATTTTTTAATGTGATTTTTTAAAATCCACAATTATATTATTAGTTCTGGCATTACTTTCTTTAATCATAAATATTTCTTGAACTAGTTAAGTATAATTTTTGTTTAACATTGAATGGATTTCTTCACATTATAATTATATATAAAAGTACCCTAATCACTCTTATTTTTAATTTTAATTTCTTAACTATTATTAATGTTATTATGACACCATATTATATATTTAACTTTACTGTATTTAAAATGATTGGGAACCCATACTGAAGTATTATAATTATAATAACATTTAGAATATTCCTATCTTTACACCTACAGTTATAGCCATTTCATAGCTTTATACTATCTTTTTTTACTGTTCCCCTCTTACTCCTAACTTTTTCCTTCCTATTTTAAATTTTAAATTAATTGAATATAGTTATTTGCAACTCCTCTTTCAATTTTCGATTTTATTTCCTTTTGGTGGATTGAGTGTTTCTATATATTCTGATGAGTTAAAGGCAAAATCGATTGATATAATAATTAAGTGATTGATTTTGTGCTATGACAAATATACTGTCAAGAATTGCAGGTGACAACCGAATGAAAGTTATAAACACTAAGGTGTCAACATCATGCAATTTAAAATATAGACTTTGTCATTTATTCATTATATATATATATATATATATATATATAATGTATATATATATATACATATATATATATTCATGCAGAAAAGGAGAGAGAAATTATAAATATATTCTTTTTTATTTTGTTATCTAACTTGAGAAATGAGAGATGCAGAAATCAGCTCAGATTATTAGTCATTAATAAATATAATCATAGAAATATAAAGAATCTTAGTCGGAGTCGGGATTGTATCGGAATCTGAAATTTAGTACAAAATCGGTCGAATTGAGATAATATTTTGAAATCGTTCCATATATATATATATATATATATATATATATATATATATATATATATATATATATATCGCCAAGGGTGTGAATTCCATTATCGAAACGTAGATTTAATTTGAGTAAAATGAAATACGCATCAAGTTCTCTGGAAAGCCAAATCACAACGCAATGCTAGGAAAATAAAGATATATTTTATTTGTTTAAAATTCATAACATAAATATATTTTAGAGCCTAACTTCACACTCACTGTCATTTTTTTCCATGTTGTAAATTTTACAAAAGAAATGTCTATTTGTAAAGATCCGCGCGTTGTCTCTCAGTGGTTGTATTTTTCAATGTTGAAACTGTGCGTTGCCAACACGAGATTAACGTCAAGGGTGTAAGTTTTATTATAGACGTTGATTTTTTTTGACTAAAATAAAATACGCATCAAGTGCACTTGAAAGTCAAATCACAACACAATTTTAGTAAAATAAACAAATATTTTACTCATAAGTTTGTTGGTGAAAGTTTTCCCTGTGTCCGTGTGTTATTTTTAAAGCGATATATGATTTTTCCGTTTAAATTATATACAGGGTGTCCGTAAAGTTACTATACAGTCTTATTGTTTTATTGTATTATATTTGTATTAATTTTATATTATATTTTGCATAGTAACTTTACGGACACCCTGTATATGTATCTGTGTGTGTGTGCGTTTGTATATGAATGTATGTTCCGATTCTTAATTTTTGACATAGATTATTGGTATTGTTTTCATTCTTACAAGGATCCGTAGCGCAGTGGTTAAAGTACTTGAAAATTTAAACGTAGAAATGATATACGCTGTGTTGAAAAAATATGGTGTTGTGAAAATGTAATGCCAGATGAAAACAGTGGGATTCAAATAACAGGAACGTTTATATACACGCGCGCACACACACATATGTATATATATATATATATATATATATATATATATATATATATAGATATATATATATATATATGTGTGTGTGTGTGTGCACCTCTCTATGTATATTTGTAGATATATACCTGTGCCAATATCTCTCTCTTTATATATATATATGTATATATATATATATATATATATATATATATATACATCGATTTCACAATAAATAAATCGATTATATAATAAAGAAATCGATTTCACACACGTTATCGAAACGATCGTAAACTTACTGTCATTTTGTTTTGTTTCTCCTTTGTGACAATAAAATAATTTTCATACTTTTGACTCTCGGGTAGATGTCCGATACTTAATCAATCTAGAACCATATTGATCTATAAAATAACATTAAATATATTAACGGGTACATACTCAAGAGTCAAAACAAGGAAAAGAGGTTGCTGTTGTCACAACCCTAATAATTTCACAGTTAATGATGTTTATCTTCTGTATAAATATTGCTCAAGGTAAACCCACGTATCGAGTTAAGAATATATATATCTGCGATTCGTCGGCCACATCACTGTAAAAGTATGCATGCATTAAATACACATTCCTTTGGTCTATTTTTCTCTTCTCTCTCTCTCTCTCTCTCTCTCTCTCTCTCTCTCTCTCTCTATCTCTCTCTTTTGTCATATCTTTCTCTTTCTCTCTTTGTGTGTGTATATATATATATATATGTGTGTGTGTGTGTGTGTGTGTGTGCGTATGTGTGTGTGTTATCACATTCAGTACTGTTTCGTTGTATCAACATTCATCAGTGCGGCTAGACCAGCACGTTTTACCGTGCCATAGATTGAACATGCTAGCATCGCGTTAATCGTCGGCAGCACTAACAGCTGGACCATGGATTTGTGTTTGAAAACGTATCGTCGAATGTCTATTACATAAACATTTACCCATCACATTTACAGTAAAGGGAATTGAATTATGCAAATAAAAAACTTACAAAATTTATCGCCTGTAAACAAAGAATATATGATAAGAAAATACTAGATTCAATTTTGGTTTCTTGTTATTTTAAGAATAAATCATGTAAATGTTCATGTGCATAATTTAATTCTCAAATACATTTATGCTCCATGTCAAATAATAAGCATTTTTTCTTGGTTGGATTAAACTATAAATATTCATATTGGTATCGATATTTATATTTAAATATTGATTCTGGCATATATATATATATATATATTTATATATATATACACACAGAGATACACACACACACACACATATAAAACCCTTGTTCAAAATTATTGGCACGATTTATTTAATAATCAATTGTATAGCCTTTGGCCTTGATTACCTTCCTCAGTCGCTTTTCATAGTTTACAACCAAGTTGTTGCACTCTTCAGTAGTAATTTTAGCCCACTCTTCCTGACAATAATCCTTCAATTGAATAAGATTCTTAGGCTTCCTTTGCATTACCCTCAATTTTAATGTTCTCCATAAATTTTCAATTGGATTAAGGTTTGGGCTTTGTGACGGCCACTCCAAAACATTAATATGATTGTCCTCAAGCCATTTCTTAGTCAGTTTAGCCGAATGCTTTGGGTCATTATCTTGCATGAACCACCAACGACGACCAAGTGAGAGCTCTTTAGCAGAGTCTTTCAGGTTTTCATCCAATATTTTAACATAATCTTCCTTTTTTATGCTACATGTGACCTTAACAAGTCGCCCTGGTCCAGAGGCAGCAAAGGATCCCCAAAACATCAAACTGCCTCCACCGTGCTTCACTGTGGGTATGGTGTTCTTAGGCAGGAAAGCTTCGCCAGATTTTCTGTAAATATAAGACACTTTATTATGGCCAAATAACTCTATTTTCGTTTCGTCAGTCCATAGAACACGTTTCCAGAATGCAACATCTTTATCAATATGACGTTTTGCAAAGGCTAGCCTTGCTTTCAGGTGCATAGGCTTCAATAAGGGAGTCTTTCTCGGACGACATGCTTTTAAACCAGCTCTCTTCAAAACTCTACCAACTGTATGTCGAGATACATTCACTCCAGAGGTGCTCTGTTCATCAACAATCTCCCCAACAGAGATCCTTGGGTTTTGTTTTACTTGTCGAACAATTTTCCGTTCATCTCTTGGGGAAATAATCCTTTTTCTCCCTCTACCCTCTAAACTCATAACGTGGCCTTACGATTTGAACTTGTTTATTATGGCTCTAACAGTGGATTTGGGAAGGTTTAGCTTCTTTGAAATCTTATCATAGCCCTCCCCATTGGTATGGCATGCTACAACAAGCTTCCTGACGTCTTCTCTGTGTTCCTTAGTTTTAACCATGGCGATTGAAAATTATAATTTAGTCACTTATAATAGTTTAAATAAATCGCTATCTAAAAATTATCTGAAAAAATTATTCACTGAATTAGCGTTAAACAACCATAATATGACTATAAAAAAGTTCAGAAAGCACGTAAACCGGAAATTGATTGATATTATACTGATACTAAAAGAAAAACAAAGCCGTGCCAATAATTTTGAACAAGGGTTTTTTGCAATTATGTTTGTTGTTCCTTTGTTATTTATTTTTTATAAAATCCGATTGCTGCATCGGAAAGGCCAGTTAAAAATACATACTATACTTTGTTATTTTCTTTAATTTAATCCCTTTTTTAGAATTTATTAGAAAAAATTTAACTTTTATTTTACCGTGCCAATAAATATGATCATCACTGTATATATATATATATATATATATATATATATATATATATATATATATATGTGTGTGTGTGTGTGTGTGTGTGTGTGTGTGTAATTTGTGTCTATAATATTGATATATATATTAACAACCAGCATTTCAACCCGGCATTGCTCGGACCCTATGTACACTTCACAACCTTCCCTATGTGTGAATATCCTTTATGGACATTTTTACATTTTAGTAATGTAACGCCTCCCTCGAGGAGGTGGTTAGGACTCTTGTTTCTCTGGATTCTCGGCACATGTCGTCTAGACTCCTCGGAGGTTGTTACATCAATCTTATATGCTGAAAGCGAATATCGAAGCGACAGGCAGGAGAACAGGCAAACAATTGTAGTCTATCTACAAAAGCTTAATTTTCACAAAATTATGAACAAATTGTTTTTACAATTCTCATTCAGATTTTGCAAGTTCTTTTCAAAGTCTCAACTCTCTTCACAGACAGCGACAGACGGATGGATGAGGTAGTGAGGGGTCCTCTCTCCAGGAAACGGCGGGTTTATACGACCTGTTCTCCCCGAATTAAACGAGCAATCTGTTTAATTTTAGAGCGCATCGACCCGATGTGGGTGGGGTGGAAGTCTCCCCAGCCAATCAAATAACGCTAAGCCCCAAGGATTTGAGACCTTATTCAAGACTAAAAATCACATAACCTCGAGGTCATCAACCATCACTCAGCCACTACAATATGTTCGTTTCCTACATTTTTAATTTGCTAATTATAATTGTGTAGGCCTAAAATATACACATGGAGTTTCGCAGAATCGACAAAAGTTAATTTTTTCAACTTTGATATTTTGGAAGCGAAACGATCGTCCAAAAACGGATTAAAATGCTTGCCGCATGTTTGAATATCCGTTATGTAAAATTTCAAAAGTTTAGAACCAAAATTGGCTGAGTAGTTTGCTAGATACCCTAGCGGCCAAAACTTTTGAACTTTTACCACGTGACTGCTCAAATTTTCCAGCGGACCCGATGTAAAATATTGCCATATCTTTGCATACTCTTTATCTAAAATTTCACATGTATACACTAAAACTTGGCGGAGTAATCTGGTAGAGACCGCATTGGAATTTTTTTAAAACTTTGACCCCAATTTTAATCCCTAACCATTCATTCGGTCGCAAATTAAATTAAATAGTTTGACCCATGTCAACGTAACCTACATCCACAATTTCAAGTGTTTAGACCCCAAATTGGGGAAATAGTTTGGTAGAGTTGTCAAGGTCACATCCTAAAACTGTAACCCTTTGACAGCAAAATTTCAAGCTGAAAACCAATCAAAATAACTTTCCCAAATCTCAACACGCCTCATGTAAAATTTCTAGGCTGGTGACTGAAAATTGGCAAAGAGGTTTGGTAGGTAAATGTGCATACACAGACTCTAACTGACAATTTCACTTTTATAGATATTTAGAAATGATTGCCACTTTCTTTTGTTTTTCATTACGTCATTCCCTTTCATACATCTCCGATCTTTTCATTACGTTTTTTTACTGATATACATTCATCGGTTTCTTACTTATACTCGAATAGTTATTATTTCATTTTTAAATTAAATGTTAATTCGGCTTTTCTTTTTTTTAAATGTACACTTTTGTTTTCCCATCTTTTGCTTCGAAATGACATTGAAAACATTTCTTTGTTTCCTTCTTCTCCCTTTATTAGTTTAGTGAGAAAATTACGTTTCATGTAATTTTTATTTCTTAAATTATTAATTATATTGATTGTCCATTCTAACTATTAAGCTTTAACTCTATTCCGTATTGCTTACAATCTAACCATTAATGAGTTCATTTATTTAACTCACACACGCATACATACATACACACATATGATGAAAATAATGGAAATAGTATTCCGACAAAATAGAGAAATAAAAAGGAACACACCGTATTATGTGTTCATCAACGTTTCGTCTTTATTTCGAGATTCCTCTGGATGAATGAGATTAAGAAACAAAAAACACCAGTAAAATATTTGAAAATGTTTATATATATATATATATATATATATATATATATATATATATATATGTATATGTATATATATATATATGTATATATATATCATGACTTTAGGCACTGCCTAGCCGCACTGATGAGCTGTGAAACAGCTAAACAGTACTGTATATGGTTGACTATAATTCTCCATATCTTGGGTTGAACATATCGGGAAGTGATATACAAACTGTCATTAGCGTATTAAGCGATGCTCTTTGTGTAAACAAATCAAGCGGAGGCATTTAGACGATTTCAAAACATCGTTTGTATATGACCCATACAGCATCAGCCGTATAGCGTAATTGGTGAGAAGCCTTGACTGTCATTTGGGCGGTTGGGTTTCGATCTTGGCTTACATACATACATACATACATACATACATACATATATATGTGTGTGATATAATGGACTGATCCAACACTCCTCAAATGAATGGACTGTTACGTCTATAAAAAGACAAGCAAACTCTCCTCACGTGGGAGACAGAATTTAGTACTAAGCTGTCAATGGACGCTTAGAAATGTGTGTACCTTTTTACCTAAATAAACCCTTTCTGTACAACCCTAGTAATGACTTGTTATTTATATAATCTACGATATAACAACTTGCGACGAAGAATTCGAACGAAACTCATTAAAAAACAAAGCGAAGGAATAAGCACACAAGAAGATTAACGAGCAGAAAACAAAAGAAATCCAAAGAAGGAAGAAGAAAAAAAAACTTCGACATAGCCAACATTTAAAATGTAAGTGTTTCAGTCGGTTACGGTCCTAAAAAAAAAAGAAAGAAATTGACATTTTGAAGGGAACATTTTTTTTTTAAAGAATATTTAAAAAAAAAAAGTGTCCATTTCAAGTTTTATTCGGCTGGAAGTATTTTATTTTTCTTCTTCGGAAGGACATTGTGCTTTTAATTCATTGAATTTATAGGACATATGAGTTAATCTTTTGTTTAATTGTGTGGTTTTGTAAAAAAAAAAAAAAAATTTTAACATGGAGCAGTTAGCGGAATTCACTAGAACTATGCAATCGGAATTGTTTGCGCAACAAAAGCAAATGGAATTACTTCAGCAACAACAGTTGAAGCAAAGTGAAATACTATTCAACAACAGTTGAAGCAAAGCGAAATACTATTTTAACGCAGCAGAAAGATTTTCGTTTCACTCCTGAAGGAATAGCAAATTCTTCATCCGAATTTGTATACGAGCCGACAAATGGGTTAACTTTTCCGGCATATTTTCGGAGATACGAAAATATTTTTGCTAAGAGATGTCAGTCTTGGACAGACGAAGAGAAGATTGCCCTTCTTCTTCAAAAACTTGGATCTCAGGAAAATACAAAGTATTCGAATTTTATCCTGCCAAAGAAACCTGAAGAGATTTCTTTTAGTGAAACAATAAAAATATCGTCAAACATTTTCAGTGAACGAGATAGTCTATTCTATACACGTTATAAATGTTTAAATATCACGAAGCAGGAGGACGAAAATTTTATTACTTATGCAGGGAATGGGAATGCTCATTGTGAATCCTTTAAATTAAAGGACCTCAAAGAGGATATGTTTAAAAGTCTAATCTTTGTGCAAGGTTTAACAGCCTCTGAAGATAAGGATATTCGTTCAACAATATTATCCATTATGAACCAAGACAGAGAAATAACGTTACAAAAAGTTTCGGAAGAGTGTCAGAAATTGTTAAATTTAAAGCAGGACAATACAAGCATCGAAGGAAAAAATTTTGAAGAAAAAAATATGAAAAAAAAATGGAAAGGGTGATGAAATATGCACACGAAAGATCCTGTAAGACATGTGGGGGAAAAACACTTCACTAAAGATTGTTACTTTAAATACAAAATATGTAACAAATGTAATAAAAAAGGTCATAAATCAACGGTATGCAGGAAGGGAAAATACCGAAAAGCAGAAATAAAGACCATTGGTTCTAAAAATGAGTCTAGGTGTGATAAAAGAAAATATATTAAAATTAAAATTAATGGCTGTAATGTGAACTGTCTTCTAGATACGGGAAGCGACATAAGTATAATTGACGAAGTAACTTGGAAGAAAATTGGGTTTCCAAAGTTACAAAATACAAAAAATATTGCCAGAAGTGTGTCTGGAAATAAACTAAAATTTAAGGGTGAATTTTTTACCACTGTGTCTCTAAAGGAGAATGCTGTGAAAACCAAGTTATATGTCGTACCGGGGAAAAATTCTAATTTGTTCGGTATAGACTTAATGATTATTTTTAATATATGGGGAAAACCCATAAGCTCATTTTGACATAAAGTAAGTCTGACGGGTTTAGAAAAGTCTAAACTACCAGGAAAGTTTATTGACGAATTAAAAAAAAAGATTTTAAAGAGGTATTCTCTGAAGGCGTGGGTTGCTGCACGAAAACGGAGGTGAAATTTGAACTAAAGGACGAGGCTAAACCAATTTTCAAACCCAAAAGAAAGGTTCCATATTCAGCATTAGAAACGATAGAGAAAGAATTAAAGAGACTTCAAGATATTGGAGTAATAGAAAAAGTGGACTACTCTGAATGGGCTTCACCCACGGTTTACGTTAAGAAGAAAAATAATAAAATCAGGGTATGCGCGGACTTTTCGACAGGTCTAAATGATTGTCTCAAGGAGCATAACTACCCGCTTCCTACCCCAGAGGAAATTTTTTCGAAGTTAAGCGGAGGAAAAATTTTTACAAAAATTGATTATGGATACAATGCTAGCAGGTTTTGATTTTGCTATGGCTTATCTAGATGACATCCTCATAAAAAGTAAAAATGTGGAAGAGCATAAGATCCACATTGGCAAAGTATTCGAGAGAATATCAAACTATGGATTGAAAGTGGCTCTCGAAAAATGTAATTTTGGGATGGACAAAATTGAATATTTGGGACAAGTGATTGATCGAAATGGTAGAAAACCTAATCCTAATAGGACTGGAGCAATCAAAAACATGCCTAGACCAGAAAATATAGTGCAGCTACAGTCATTTTTGGGACTAGCAAATTATTATAATTCTTATATCCCAAATATGCATGAACTAAGAGCACCTTTAAACGAATTATTGAAAAAGAATAAAAAATGGCTCTGGACAAAAGAATGTAATGAAGCATTCCTAAAGATTAAAAAATGTATGTTATCGGATTTAGCACTAGCTCACTACGATCCGAAAAAAGAATTAATTGTAGCAGCAGATGCGAGCGAATACGGTTTAGGTGATGTGCTACTACACAGACTCAAAGATGGATCGACTAAACCAATTATTCATGCCTCAAGGGTTTTGCTACCCGCAGAAAAAAATTATAGTCAGATAGAAAAAGAAGGTCTGGCAATTGTATACGCCATGAGGAAATTTCATAGGTTCATCCATGGAAGATTTTTTTATCTTGGAAATGGACCACAAACCTTTGTTATCGATTTTGGTTCCAAAAAAGGAGTTCCTACTCATACAGCTAATAGGTTACAAAGATGGAGCATGATTCTGTTAAACTACAATTTTAAAATGAACCACCTAGCATCCAGCAAAATTGCACATGCAGATGGTTTGTCAAGGTTGATCCCAAATAAAACTGAATTAATTGAAGAAACTGTTATAGCTGCACTAAAAGAAGAAAATGAACTAACAGATATATTAATAAATACTGTTAGGGAACTTCCGGTAAATAAAGAAATACTGTTAAGAATACTGTTAGGGAACTTCCGATAAATAAAGAAAGCAGCAAGAACAGATGAATACATTAACAAGATAAAAAGACAAGTGGGACAAAAAGAAAAGGAGAGGAAAGGATTAACAGTTTTTCCATTTTCAAAGTGTGATGAAACTCTAATGTAAGCAGATAGAGTGGTAATACCTAAAGTATTACAGAAGAGAATTTTAAAAGAATTCCACATGGGACATCTCCAGAATGAAAGCACTAATGAGAGCATATACGTACTGGCCTGGAATGGATCAGGACATAGAAAAAATGATAAAATTTTGTAAGGGTTGCCAACTAGCAGCAAAAGCGCCGCCCATTAAGACGCAACCTTGGCCTAAAACAGATATACCATGAACGCGGAGCCGTATAGATTACGCAGGACCTCTAAAAGGATATTATTACCTGGTAATAGTAGATAGCATGTCGAAATGGCCAGAAATTTTTAAATTCAAACATCCTACAGCGGCAAACACAATAAAGGCGTTGGACGAGGTATTTGGGCGTTTTGGCGTACCAAAAACAATTGTTAGTGATAATGGCACCATGTTCAAAGGTACAGAGTTTAAGATCTACTGTGAGTCACTGGCCATAGAGCATGTCACAACACCAACTTATAGCCCTCGATCTAACGGACAAGCTGAAGGATTTATCGATACTTTTAAACGAGCGTTAAAAAAGAACGATAACATCGACACTGAAGAAAAAAGTCTTCAGAAATTTTTAGCAGTGTATAGGATAACGTCTAATCCGAATACAAATGCAAATTTATCCCCAGCGGAAATAATGTTTGCCAGAAAAGTGTGCTCTGTGTTCGACCGGTTAATTCCGAGTAAAAAAGTTAAAAAAAGTGTAAAAGATAATGGACGATACAAGATATACAAGGACGGGGATAAAGTTTTTTTCAACAATTATCGGGCAGGGAAGAATTTTTGGGAAGAAGGCATAATCTCAAAAAGAATTGGAAGAATGGTCTACATTATAAAAGGTCAGACATTTTCCCACAAAAAACATATAAACCAACCCAGACCCGATATATTGAAATAGTTAAAAACAATGAAGTACCGATGGAAGTACTGTATGGCAGTTTTAACATAGAGCCTCCAAAAAAGGAAGCACCAGTAACTGAAAATACAAGTCACTCTCCAAAATCCCAAAATTCGCAAACGCAAATTTTAAGGAGAAGTGAAAGAAAAAGAAAAAGAACTGAATTTTTTGGACAAAGTCAAAAAAGAAAAAAAATGGTGAAGCGAAATTCTAGGGAAGAATGTAGCTTGGGGGGAAGGTGATATAATGGACTGATCCAACACCCCTCAAATGAATGGACTGTTGCGTCTATAAAAAGACAAGCAAACTCTCCTCACGTGGGAGACACAATTTAGTACTAAGCTGTCAATGGACGTTTAGAAATGTGTGCACCTTTTTACCTAAATAAACCCTTTCTGTACAACCCTAGTAATAACTTGTTATTCATATAATCTACAATATAACAGTATGCATATATATATATATATATATATATATATATATATATATATATAAAAGACAATATTCTAAATTTCATGATGTTGAATTCATTTAATTCAGTTGACATGTACAATTCTTGACAATATCTGTTTCGTAGCTCAGAATCAATTACTTAATTACAATATCAATTATGAATCGATTTTGCCATTCACTAGTCAGAAGAAATAGCAACCTTCAATCTGTCAAAAGAAAATCAAGTGCGTTTTGACATGATTAAAATCCAAAAATCAGAAGAGAAGATGTGAATACCTTATAATACGTTTCCGTTACACCATTTTGAATTTCAGAAATGAAGGCAGTAAAGCTATCCATTCGCACTAACATATTCTATTAATTAAGGAATGTTCTGCCAAAATGTTTGAGTTAATAATTGGTAAATTCATTAATGCTAATTAATGTACGCATACTTATAAAAATAACACCCATGTTTGCATATACGAAACTAAACTATTCTAATCTAAACTAAACTAAAAACTTAACTAAAACCCCAAACTAAACTACATATGTATATATATATATATATATATATATATATACATACTAAAATATTTAGTATATACTTTTCATATGAAAAAAAATTAAATAAATACTTCATAAAATAAATATGTTAATATTTAAAGAATACATTGATTACAAATAAATTGTCCCAAAAATGTAGATGCGACTATAATATAAACAAAGGGCGGGTAACCTATCGCTTTACAGCACTCAGATGTAAAATGACGATCACAGTATCGTGTATAATACATAAATAAATAAGCAATCCGGTATATATATATATATATATATATATATATATATATATATATATATATATATATATATATATATATATATATATATATATACCAATAAATAACAAAATGTCAACTATATAGTTTTATATGTATAATAAATAAACAAGCAATCCTATATATATATATATATATGTGTGTGTGTATATATATATATATATATATATATATATATATTCACACGCACAAAGACAACACACACAGTTCCTAATTTTTTTCATTCCTGCGGCAATTGTTTGGTGGCTTTGATGGAAAGACTTAGCCAGTAGTATAATATGTGGTTCGAGTCTTATGACTGGCAGGGAATGACCACCAATTACACTGATGATTGCGAAAGCATGATGCACTAGTGTCTGTGAATATAAAGAATAATTATTGTTTAATTACACACATATATATGTACTTACTTTCTGTATATAATTCATAGAATATAAATAAGTTTCTGTTTATAGAAAAACCACAAATTAATCATTAAAAAATTAAAAGCGGAAAGGTTTTCTTTAAGCATTAAGTTTTTATGTTTTCGCTTTGAACTTTTGAAGATTAAATCATTATCCATTTTTTAAAGAGTTTAATTTAAAAATAATGAATTTGTTTTAAAGATACGATCTTTTTTTTTCTCCCAGTTCGTTTGGCTCCCTGTGCTTCGATCTTGGTTTGTTTATTTTTAATCGCTAATTATAATTCAAAGAATTTTTTTTCAAAGTGTGTTTAAAAAAAAGAAGTAAAATGAATCGCTTTAATTTGTAGGTCA